>NC_142769.1:30974768-31275268 GCF_988280905.1 Pimephales promelas | reverse complement strand
AATCATTAGCAAATAACAGACGGTTGGAAGTTGAGAAACATGGATTCGGCCCATTGTGATAAGTAACACATTAACTTAAATTGTTAGTTAATAAGGAATTAATACATGAAAACACATTTATTAACAGCAATTAATATATTAATCTATTCATTTAGATTCAATCTTAGACTTAATCTATTAACCAGAAAGACAAGTTATTAGTTACTGATGTGGTAATCACTAATGAAGGATTTAGTTTTTCATGAGTCATATATTAATTCAAGATTATCTGTGCATTAGTTAACCTGTATTGTAAAAACAATGTTAACTTGAACAAATGTTTTTGAGCATCATAAATTGTGAGTATCTTTGATATTTAAAGTGGATATAGTTTCCTTTCGTTGTCGCTCCGAGTTCCGTCGAATGACGGCAAATGGGGTTTCGCTTAGAAAGCCTATCAGCATCGAGTATTACAAAAAAAAAAAAAAACAGTGGCAAAGAAATGCCATGGGTCTGCGGAATTTGCATGCCGTAAATTCGCCTCACCTCATGGGTATGAAAAGAGGATGCCGGCAGAATGCAGATATTATTCCAAATTTATTCTTGACTCTCATGGGCACGAGCGCCCTCTAGTGTGTCTGGGCTAGAGCAGCGCTCGTGGATGACTCATGTTCTCTCTGTGGGAACATGACCATTGCGTCATTACGGTAGACACTCAGTAATCTCGCAAGAGAGAGAGTCCCCTCATCCACATCCCGATCTTCCTACTTCCTCTAGACCTAGAGCTAGTACTTCATCTGATGGCCAGGGTGACCAGAGGGTGACCTGAGGGTGACCTGAGGGTTCCTTCTCCTACACCTACCCTTCCAGTGACAATGCCGTAAGTGTCCAGGGGTTTCCTCTGGCGCTACAGAGGATGATGCGATGTCTGTCGCTGCATCACAAGGTGGGCAGGATTCATCGAGTGAAGACTCAGCAGCGCTGCCTCCTGCAGTCGTTTGTCGAGTCTGATCCCTGTCCCGAGTGCTCGCGGCTAGAACCCCAATACCTTTCTTCCCAGATGTGCGTGATGAAATCTCAAAGTCTTGGAAGACCAGCGGTGGTGGCTACCATCACTTCAGCTAGAGCGTTGTCCACGAGACACGTCTATGCGTTGAAGTGGAACCTCTTCGTCAACTGGTGCTCTTCTCACTTAGAAGACCCCTTGTGATGTTCAATCAGTGTCGTGTTTTCCTTCCTTCAAGATGGGTTAGAGCGAAGGCTGTCTCCCTCCTCCCTTATAGTCTATATTGCCACTATTTCCGCATACCATGTCCCAGTTGAAGGTAAGTGTGTGGGGAAGCACGACCTGATCGTCAGGTTCCTGAGAGGAATGAGGAGACCTAATCCTCCACATTCCCCTCTCGTTCTCTCTTGGGACCTCTCACTGCCCTGCAGAGTGCTCCCTTTGAGCCTTTGCAATCAGTGGAGCAATGAAGACTGGAACTTAATGCAATGCACGTATTCTCCGTTGACGAAGCGTGCTTGGAATTCAGGCCGGCCCACTCTCACGTGATCCTGAGACTCTGGCCAGGATATGTGCCCAAGGTTACTACCACTCCCTTCCGGGACCAGGTGGTGAACCTGCAAGCGCTGCCCCCGGAAGAGGCAGACCCAGCCTTGGCACTGCTCTGTCCAGTACGTGCTCTCCTTGCCTACGTAGACAGAACAGTGTTTCAGGACCTCAGACCAGCTCTTTGTCTGTTAAGGTGGAAAGCTGAAGGGAAAGGCTCTCTCCAAGCAAAAGCTGTCTCACTGGATAGTGGACACCATTGCTTTGGCATACCAGCAGCAAGGTCGACCGTGCCCCCTTGGAGTGACTGCCCACCCTCTTGGACACCACGCCTTGGCTGGGCGACTCTTAACATATTCGCCAGAATCTACAATCTCTGAGTGGAGCCAGTGTCCTCTCATGTACTCACCTCAACCATCTAGTACCAGACCTGCCCCACGTGTATTTCCACTGTAAGCCTCTCTGAGCATGTGTCTTTCCCTTGGCAAGCCACCTTGCCACCCCTGGAGTTGAAATATTCCACCTGCAACTGGACACCCAGTGTTCTCTATATCCCTCGGGTCATGTGTATTCTCTAAGTCCTCTGGGTTGGCAGTAATTGCATATTTCCTCTAAGCTATGGGATATGCTCCCCAGTGTACCTTGGTATTCCTGTGCTAAATAGGATTCCTTTATCTGTGCCAGTCTCACGACAGGAATCTCAGATTTACGCAGGGCACTGGAAGACAGCTGAGAAGGTGGCATGATTAGACTGGTATCCCCATTCGTCGTCATCCGACGGAACTTGGAGTGACAACGAAAGGGAATGTCTCGGTTAAGGATGTAACCCTCGTTCCCTGAATAGGGAACGAAGATGTTCCGTCTTCCTGCCACTTTCCGCTGTACCGTGGTGATCGCCTGAGCTCAGTCTGGGCTCCCCAGCAAAGAAACACATCTGCATTCTGCCAGCGTCCTCCTTTTATACCCACAAGGTGAGGCGTAGTTACGTCATGCAAATTCCTCATTCCCATGGCATTTTTTTGCCATTAGCTCATTTTGTAATACTCGAAGCTGATAGGCTTTCTAAGCAAAACCCCATTCGTCGTCATCTGACGGAATGTCTCCGTTCGCTACTCAGGGAACGAGGGTTACTGAGATGTTTTTTTGTTTGTAAATAAACCACTTTTCTATAGTTATGTCATAGTTAACAGGCATTTCTTTAAATTATTTTATTGATACTAGCAACATTTGTGAATCATTCTTAACAGGCACTGAAAGGTGAAGCTTGATAATAGGAAGTTGTGTACTCATTCTCTTACTCTCTCTCATAATTAGCATGTTAGAAGAGACTGGAACATATGTCAAGGTAAAGTGAGTATCAGGTGCTTGTCTGCGTACTATATGTCACCTCTAGCACATGTGGGGAATGTGTGTAATGACATTTAACTTTACGCAGAGTTCAGCTATAGTCCTAAGTGTGTCCTGTTCCTAAGCTTTTTTTAAATAATAATTGAGATGTACACACAATCTGTTCAAGGTGCACTGTTGATTTGGTTACAACACTTGACATTATTATTATTATTTGTGTAAATGATTTTCAAAAATACATTAGATTTCTTGGCACTTGCATTTTAACTAGATTATAAAAACAAATTTCCTTTTCAACATCCTTATTTGTCATTGTAATTACCTAAAATAAAGATGATTACATAACATTTTAAAAAGCTCATTTAATATTCAGTTTGACCTCATGGGAAGAAACAGTTATCAGTTAAAAGCCCACAGAGGAAGCAAAACATTCAGTTCCTTGACTACTCATATTAAAGCCCAATTTTCTTTTATTTTGTTGTTCCAATGTTTTGTTTAGCTGGAAATATATCTAGTTAAGAGAAGACCTTGACTTCTCCTAGCACTAGGTCATGATTCTGCCATCATGGTTTGATGCCTCTTGCTATCTTCACACAGCAACAGACTCTCTCCGCTACCGTATCAAGGACACGTCCAGAGTGATGTAATATCAGTCAGCATGGTAACGGACACGGGTAGAACAGCGGATGGGCGATCTAGTGACTCTTAATTATGCAGCCCTCTCTTTTGGACCGACCTGTGGAATGGACCATTAAGCAGGACACAACACACAGGCCATGGGTCAGAACAGTAGTTGCAGAGGGGACGTGACCTCTGAGTGTTCTGCTGAGATAAAATAACAGCCATGCTGGGATAAAGTAGATCAGTTTGATTTTAATTTGGCCAATCTATAATCTGACTAACAATTCAGTATGTAATTATTATGAAAGCAGGTTTTAAATGTATTGATTTCACTCTGGGTCAGATACATAATACTCATTACTTTGTCTTGTCTATTAAATATTTAAAAATAACTTTTGAACTAATTTATTTTTATATTTTTTATTGTTCATGAAAATAAAAATCTTGAAGTGAAAACCTTAAGTAGCTTGGCACAATCTTTAATTATAATTTATTATTAATATTTGGGGAAAAAATCCAAAACAAACATATGTGATCCAACCTGCATTCAGAAAAAAAAAAAAAATACAAAACAGCGAATTATATCGTAGAGAGGACACTGTATTTCGAGGTTAATAATTTCCGTTTTATGGCAGACCTGAACTAACTTAAGTTAGTTCAGGTTTGTCATGTCATAAAATGAAATGCCAATTAAATGTAATTATTCATAATGTTTGTTCTAAATTCTTACCTTTAAAATACATTTTAAACTATCTTTAAAATAATGATTGTGAAATGTTTTTTAAAATGGTACAAAAGCTTCTTCTTCTTTTTTTCGCAAACTAGATTTTTTTTATGTCATTGACGCCTGTAACAAGAGTTTTTCACCAGGGAGATATTGTACATGGTATGCTGTTGTTTAAATATGATGAGTTGTGCTGTGGGAGAGCTTCAGGCCCTCTGTCATGTTTGACACGGACCACTACATTGATGTAACTAGCATAATCCAGCATGAGAAATCACACACGCTGTGTGTAAGATCAGTGTGTGTATGTGTGTGTGATAGCCCCTTTGAGATCCAGTGTGTTTTCATGGATGAAACTCTGTTCGCTGTAAGTGTGTGACAGGGGGCCATCAGTGAGTATGACGGGCAGTGTAAGATATGAGCTGTGACAAGCGTGGCCGTCACGGGTTATGACTGCTGGAGGGGGCAACGCAGTGTTTAAGGAAGAAAGAGATTGTGAGTGTGAGAGAGCATCCGGCACACGTGGCGGACTCGTGCTACATTATCCGGCTGATTGAGTTATGACAGCTGTGTTCCGCACAGGGAATCTCTCTCTCTCTCTCTCTCTCTCTCTCTCTCTCTCTCTCTCTCTCTCTCTCTCTCTCTCTCTCTCTCTCTCTCTCTCTCTCGCACACACACACACACACACACACACACACAGAGAACTGATGATGATGAAGAGATCACTTTAAACAACAATCTCCATAATATTTCATGCTCAGTAAGCACCCGGAGGCTGCCGGCTCACTTCTCCATCAATTGATTTGATTCACTGCCGGGTTTCTGTGTATACACACACCTATGCCTAGCACTCAGACTTGAAGATAAATGGCAGGTTAAATGAAAATAATATGTATGTCCATAGGAAATGGGAGTGTGTGTTGGAGAAAATGGGTAGTGGGAGGTTATATCAGACTAAAACATCACAGGAAGCATTGAGATGAATTCTAACTGTCACATCCCTTCACACTACCCCAACATTTTATTCTTTAATTCCTCAAAGTGTGAAAAATATTGTGATGCGATGAAGACTCGGAAGGCTCTGTGTTTTGTTTAAACAAGCATTCAGTTCAATTAGCAAGATCACATATGACGTGTTCTGATGATTCCTTCAATTTTACTCTAATTTAACTGAATTAGAGAACTGTTATAAATCCATTAACAAATTGTAATCATTTGAGTTTTACTCTGTTCCATTCTATTTATATATTCAATTTGAATAGGTATTTTTTTTCCATTTTGTTACATTATATTGAAGTTCTGAGTTGTATTCTTTTTGTATTCTTTTACAGCCCATTCTCACTCCCAAGGCGTCACCTAACTGACGCCTTGGGAAGCATTTGGACATGCTTCAATATCTGACGCTTTAGGCGCCCTTTAACGTCAGTGAGATGACGCCCTGGGATCGCGTGTACCCTACCCCCACCCCATACCTAAACCTAACTGCGTCCTCTAACTGACGCTTTCCTTTGGCGTCAGTTAGATGACGCCGTGGGATCGCGTCATGTAAGTGACGCTAAAGGGCGCCTAAAACGTCAAATATTGAAGCATGGTCAAAGGTGACGCCTTGGGGTGAGAATGCGTTGTCTTTTATTTCCCCATTATTATTTGTTGCAATGTTGTAGTCTGTTTCTTAAACTTTACCTAAAATTATGTTTTGTTGTTTTGTTCTGTTATTTCTGGCAATTGACTTACAAAAAAGTCTCAAGTAAAAAAAAAAAAAGAGAGAGAATGAGACAAAGACTAGCTTGCATGCGTGTGTTGTGTTGTGTTTATTTATACAAAATGAATGTATATCTGAGTGCATACATTTACCTTTGTCTCAAGTGGAAGTGGTTCTAGACTCTGGGGATATTTTCGTTGTTAAACAGTGTACTAATGAGTCCGCTGGAGACTTCCCGAAAGAGAGAGAGAGAGAGAGAGAGAGAGAGAGAGAGAGAGAGAGAGAGAGAGAGAGAGAGAGAGAGAGAGAGAGAGACAGATAGGGAAAGAGTGAGAGAGGATAGGACTGTGGTAGGATTAAGTATCTCTTAGAGAGATTTACTTTCAGACTCTCAGTTCTCAAACCAGTAGTGTGTATTAATTAAGCCTAATGTAGAAATTGGTTATTGACTCTCTTATGAACACACACTCTCATTATGCGTTTTCAAAGACATCAAGATACTTGTTGCATACAACACTCATGTCTGCATACAAATACGGACATGTCACTCTTAAACGCATAATTAGTTGCACAGCTGAAACACAACATGCTGTTTTAATCATAATATTAAGTAATAGCAGGTCAGTGTAGCAGTGTTCTGGTTGTTTGGAGGAGAGCAGGTTTCAGGCAGCCCTCAAGCAAAGCTTTGCTTTGATGTCCGGGAACATGTTTCCTGGTGCGAGACTGGGATCATATTAACCGCCCCTTTCTCTCATCACTCATTGCTGGGTCATCACTGTTGCTTCCTATACTTTCTGCCAAAATACCATAATTACAGTAGTTGTAACAAAATAATACAAAATAAAATTGTACAATAATAAAACTGTATCAAGGTTCATTTACATTTTACTAAACTATTAAAATGATTAAAGTTACAGGGGTAATGTATCTGCAACAACCATTCTGCATCATTGTACATTTTTTTGTCAAAAAATGTATGTATATATGCATTACTATAAGTTGGTTCATTGTGTGCACTGTGATTTTGTGTAGTTTCAAGCATGTATGCATGCTTGATTAACTAGTATGGCACACAAAATCTCACTGCAAATTATGTTAGAGAACATTTCAGAAAGGGTGAAAGCAACACTGTGGTGTTCTCATACATTTTAAACTAAGTGTGGGAGAGAGGAGAGAGCTGGCAGGGGTGCACAACTGTCCTGGCATTCACCCTTTAACTGAATTGTTAAAGGCATGGGTAGTTTGCCAATGTTGTGTCAAGGTTGTGCCAACATTTGTATCAGATGTAGGCCAACTGTGCCACTTATGGGTGGTTTCTGATGTCCGTTTCCAATCAGAGATCAAGAAGGCCAAATGGAATAAAACAGCTGTAATTAGCATCTCTGTTAAAAGTTGGCTGTGTTGGTTCTGCAGCAGTGCCACAATTTTCTAATGTCAGATTTCATCCCTACTACCTAATAACATACTGTAGCCTAAAACAAATTGAGCATAAACACACCCTTAAGTTTAGTCTTAGTGATTGACCTTTAAAAAGTTAAAAAGTAATTTATACATGTCTGAATAATTTTGAATAAAATATATATAATACTAAGAAACAAAATGTGTTTATAAAAGTGTAACCATTTTATTGTGAGGTTCTTTCACCATTTCGTAAATGTAAATGTGTTAATGGTAATCTTTGATTTCTTCCGAGGCTGTCACTGTTGGACCTATTGATTCCCACCATGAGTCAACAGACATGCCACAGATGAGCCTTTCTCCCTCTCTCGCTTCTTCATGCTTATTATACCAATTATTGGTAACAGAGAAACGTTTCACTTTTTTGACTCCCTGCTGTGTGATTTGAGCAGATCAATATCTCTGATCAGAGTTGCCTCTGCGGCATTCTTTATCGGGTCCAATCACATCTTGTAAAGAGGTTTGTCCATCAGATGTGTGAATCTAATCTGTTCAAAATACCACACAATGGCAATCAGCAAAGGTGCTAGTACATTTGCATGAATGGCACTGGTGTATTTTTATAAACCGCATTCGCCTCCGTAAACGTTACAGCGTGAGAGATGAGACCACCAAGAGCACAATAAGCCGCTGTCTGCCGCACATGTCTCACTCTCAGTGTGCCTCGGCATTGTCTAATTGCACGCCACAATCACTGGAACTCATGGCCGTGTCTGACCTTAATGCTGTAGACATAGAATCTAGAGGCCAAAAGTAGATTAAGCGCTCTGACTCCTCCAAAAATGTCCCCCGTTTTGAGCGAGACGGCATCGGACAACGTCCGCGTGACCTGAACATCCAGCTGAGACTGAGCTCCGCATTCAGGCTCCGTTGTTTTCCCTGGTAATTTGATTGACAGGTTGTTTATCATGCAGCTGGGGCTGACACTTTCAGAGCTGGAGGGTGCACATGTGTTTGTGCGTTGCGTTGGGGGGAATATCCAATCTGTCTAACTCTCCCCCCTCAACAGCAGCTGACCCCTCTGGGTCGTCACGACTTAAGTAAGAGTGAAGTTGCTTAAACAGAAGAGCTCTGGTCAGAGGGGCCTGGCCCGAACCCACAGCTGCACCGATCTCCTCTCACGCTCAGGCCTGTCTGTGATCCTTTAAGAATCCATACATATTGATTCAGACTGATAATAAACAATTTGATTAGCCTTCTTCTATAGGCTGTCAGTCCAATCACTCTCAGCGAACCATCCGAGTGGAAGAGGAGGGGAGGGGAGGGAGGGAGGGAGATAGAGAGATAGAAAGTGAGCGAGAGAAAGCGGCGTGAAGCTGAAAAGGACGGATGGAAGGTGCGCGGCCCAGGGGCGAGAAGAAGGGAGGGCAGAAAAAGGGATCCTGGTGTGATTAGGCGTCAGCGTTTGCTGAATTGGACAGGACAGCTGAGCTGCCTGGTTATTAACTCCCTCAGAAAATTCTCAGGCTCTCGCGAGCGTGCCTGAATACTGCCATCTGGATCGATAAGCAATCTCCGCTGTGTACTGAGCAACTGCACCTTTCATTTGTCTCAGGCGGTCCCACTCTCTTACTCTTGCCCCCTCACCATTGAACAGGTGTATTGTCCAGTCAAAAGAGAGGGAGAAAGAAACTTCTTCACCTCTCTTCCCATTTCTGTTTCTCTCTGGCCATCACTCAGATTTGTTCTTTCTTCTTTCCTCACTAACTCTTCTACAGTCTCTAGCTAGGGACTCTATCACCACTAACATAATGACCCTGGGGGAGAAAAGGTGAAGCCATCACTCCCCAGCACAGGCGAGCATTCGGAGGGGAAGCTAGGCTTTCGCTCGGAGGGGGATGGGTTTAATGTTTGATGCTTAACAGTGGAGCAGATGTCATGACCAGGGCTCCACCTCAGCCCAGAAAGGACAAGCGTTTGGCAGACACTAGAGAGGGGAAAAATTCGAAAATGGGAATTGGACATGTTTCGCTAAACACAGAGGATGCCTTTAATAGGATGATCTAGCGAACACACCTGTGTACGCACCATATCGCTCGGCAGTGTGTAAGGGTTTAATAGACCCTTAAACACTCATTTGTGTTTGCAAAATGGGATCCGTGCTTGGGTTGAAGCATCCGCACATAATGGGAATGTTGTACAGTTTTAGCTAATGTTTTGGCCGCAGCGGGAGGGAGAGAGTGTAAATGTGTGTGCTAGCTTAACGCTGCGAATGGCCTGTGTGTGTGTGTGTGTGTACTAAAAAGATGGATGTCTATACTGATTGTGTGCGTGGATTGAGCAGGCCTTGGGCTGATCACTTTGAGTGATTCTGCAGGCCATTGATTGGATCTATTGATGAGCCAGGCAGTTGATGGGCAAGATGGGATGAACATTAGCCCGTCCTCTCACAGCACATACATTTACTTCACTAGGATTCAGAGGATCAGAACATAAATGAACACATAAATTGCATTAAGGAAAATCATAGAATGTGAATGAGGACCCCAATGACTCACCATAAGCCTTATCTAAAACAGCTGTATAGAGAAATAGTGCAATTATGATGAGATATTTAGTGTATTGTTTACAATGAAGCCCCTTTCACACAGCGAGTTGATCCCGGGAAATTACCAGAACGCCTTCTGTGTGAACGCAAACACGACCCGGGATTGATACCGGCATCGATGCCGGGTTGGGGATCTAGTAACATTGCCGGAATCAGTCCGGGAACGCGCACTGTGTGAACAAAAGCCAAGACCAATGTCGTAAGGTGTGTATCATAGTGAATTGCGAATTACCCCATCATGATTGGGGGGGTACTGCTCCTTCATTTCTTATATGACCATGTGTAATAAAATGATAATAAAAATTCTTGTTACACTATGTAGCCTGTAGACAAAATTAAATGGACCAATGAGAGGTTTTTTATTGGCTTAAAATGAGGCAGATAGGCAAAATCTTCACACTAGGGGGGTCCGGGGCATGCCCCTCCGGGAGAAAATTGCGTACATTTTAAAGATAAATTCATTAATCTGGTGCACTTTGAGTCACTCGAATCTGTTGTTAAAAATAAATTAACTAATAAACTCACTCGGCTAATAGCTGCCCTGATTGTTGCCTCGCCGCTAGGAAATAAAATAATTACTTATTTATATTACTTATTACTTAATATAATTAATTATATTATAAATATAAAATGTCACTAAAGACCAAATTTTTCACTATCATGTTTAATGTCAAAATACTTTTGTCAGGGACCCCCAAAATCTGGAGGGGCAAGTCCCTGGGCAAGTCCTACCAGCGTACTGAGATGTCAAATTGCGTACTATGTAAAATGCATAAAAATTGGCAGGATTGTGTCACGTGGGGCGCTACGAAATGAAAGCAGACAAGCGCTTCAGCCCAATATTACTCGTTGAAGGCAGCTGAAAACAGACATTCATGCGTAAAATGTTTAACCCGAACCCGAAAATTATTTTCCAGGACAATGCAAATGTTTCCAGGACATTTTACATTTTTTCCCCATTTTCCATGTGTTTTCCAGGACTGGAAAAGTGGTCTTTAATTTTCCAGGTTTTCCAGGACGCGTGGGAACCCTGACAATCTCGTAGTATCATTTTCACAGTAGTGTTTGAGCAACAGGAATGCTCTTTTCAAAAGTAAGTCACAACAGGAAAATGATAAATGTGGAGGCACAACACACACGCACAGTACACCCCTCACTAGGGATGTACTTGTAATAGGCAAACAATATACACTTATAGACACAATACAAACAACACTCTAATGTCACCAGACAAAATAGGAAGAGCAAATCGTGAAAACACCTTTAATCAGTGCAAATCTGCAGCTGTGTGGATGTTTGGAAACACAGATTATGGAATACGGCTCCAATTTTCCCACATAATGATGGATAATTCCCTGTCCTGAGATATATTTAGAAGGAATGTCATAGCTACTGTAATCCTTAAAAATGGAATATATGTACAGTAAAAATAAATTCATGACAAACACTGGAACACAATCACTGTAAATCAGTATTTTGAATAGTGATCTTTACTTTAAAATGCTTTTCTGGACTCCATAGGTTTCTTAAAACCATAAAAACCCTGTTCTTCCCCTACTATCAAACTAGGTTAATTTCCTGTTGATATTTCACTGACGTAGACATTTCACTTTTCCCTAAGAGGCTTTTTTATCATGTCTTCGTCCACTCTTCTTTCAAGGTCATTTCCAACCTGGAATCTATAAACCTCTAAATGGGCAAAGTTATATGAATTCTTACTTTTTAATGAGCAAGTAAAAATATTTCCATCTGAGACTCGCCTATTTAAAACGATCCCACAATCTACTGAGTGGAGAGGGTGAAATTACTATGCAATTACTGATTTCTCTTTCTGTCATTCTCGCAGTCAATCGCACTCTGGGATGTGACATGTCTGTAGTCTCTCTCTTTGAAATTCAGAATGATTCCTACTGCTTGATATTGTTGGCGTCTGTCATTATTAAGCTTTTAGATGATGCAATTGCGAAGGCTGAGAAGTGATCCATGATCTGAAGATCACACAGTCCGTCTCTCCGTTCTGCTATCATTAAAAAAAAGCTCTGATTCACTGTCACTGGATATGTCTTCATAAAGCCCAAGGCTCAGTAGGCTCAGTAAACAAATACAATGTTTGGGAGCATGACAGTGATGGTAATATGTGGCTAGGTGAGCTGCCTCCTTGAGTTGGTCACCTTTCACCACCTGTCATCCGAACCTGATATCAAACACACACAACTACTCACGTATGTTTTACTTGCTGAAGGATCTCAGAGGTGCTAACATGCCCTAACCCTGCTAACTTCTCAGGAAGATGCATCTGACGCTCTTTAGATTCCCCTCCAGACATTTCTCACTCGCACTGGGGCATTGATATAAATTAGATGGGATTGCATACTGTTTGTCTGAATCTTCTTTCTACCTGTGTGTGATCTATAATTAGTGTCCATGACACCTGCTGTCAATGGGTAAAAGTGCAAGGCAAAGTTTAAAAGCTTGTAGAGCAACAACAACAACAAGAAAAAATAACAATACCTCCCCTCAAATATCACTTATCAAATAAATATTTGTGTTCTTAACTACAGAATCTTGCTTCCAAAGATTTTGGTTACATTACATAAAACAAACAGTATGCAATGATAATGTGCTTATCGCTGTGATAATTAAGCACTTGCATTTAAGCACGCAGTAGAGATGGCATAGATTATGCTCTCTCGACTGCTTCTTGAGAAAGTGCATATGTAGGCATCATACAAATTAGAATTCATTTGATGACTTATGGATTTAAATTTGCAACAAATTTGATTGAGGATGATTCACCGGCTTGGAACCGGATCCATCCAGCCTTCTGCCCACTGTGTCCCTTGATTGATTTTTAAGTTAGCGGGAAGCAATCGGTAAGCACCACCCAATCAAGGTCTACGAACATAGCGCAGATTAGACAATTTGTGGTAATCAATGAAAATATTCCATGATTTGCTAGCACTCAATCGGCACCGTAAATCAAGACCGTAATGCCTGAGTTAGTTAGCGATAAAACAAGAGCCCCTGACAGGACAAACTATAATGGATGAATTAGAAGGGCAGGTCAGGAAGTGGGGGGTGTAATAAGGCTGATATACAGGTTTCATACCCGCCAGAACACTGCGCCCGCACCAGAGCTGTCAACTGCTAATGGGTTAGCAAAAGTACTGGAGTTTATCATCTGTCTTCCGTCCACATATTTATTCATTTATTGATGCAGAATCATCATTTTCAATGTTTAACATCCTGCCATCACACACAAGCTCCTGCTGAGCTCTATATTACAGTCATAAGTAAGACAATCAATTGAATGCTGTTTTTTTTTTTGTCATGTTACTGAAAGTGCCATTTGCATCACATTTTTAGCATGACAGTTCTGATACAACAATCTGCTTATAGAGCTGTCTACTAAAGTTCTGAGCCTCTTCTCTTCAATTGTAAAAATAGTGTTTAGCCAAAAATGAAAACTATTTCAGCATTTACTCACCAATACATTATTTGTTTATTTCTTTCTGTATTCCAAAAAAAAAAAGTCTAGGATTTACTTTGAAACAATTTTTTACTCTGAAATTGATAGTAAATATAGTAAGTACACGCTAATAATCATTAGTTAAGTATGAGTAAACAGTTAATTCATCATTCATAAAGCATTAATAGACATTAATAAGCAGTTTAAAAATACAGCTATAAATGCTTTCTTCTTGATTTAAAAGCATATCTATAATTTGTTTAATAATTGTATTTTCATCCTTTATTAATGATCAGTTTATCATTTCAAGAATTGCATTTTTTATGAACCAGTTATTTAAAAGTTTTCAGTGGTTCATACGATTAATTAGAGCGAGTAAGTAAATTATTAATAAACTATTTAAATGTACAATCTTATTATTCAGACATATAGTGATGGTTGCTTAGTGTGTTAATAAATGCTTTATTAACATGTATTTATGCTGTAATTCAGGGTTAATTCGGGTATATAAAGCATTTAGTGGTTAGTTAACTATGTTTGTGAGCTCATCTAAAGTGAGGACTATTCATGCTTTGTAAAGCATTTATAAAGGAGATTTAAAGGTTGTTAAATATTTCTATGTTCTGTATCACTGTGTTGCGTTTGTTACATTTTACTGTTTAGAAGATTGATGCACCTTTAAATCTCCTTTATAAATGCTTTATAAGGCATAAATAGTCCTCACTTTAGATGAGCTCACAAACATAGTTAACTGACCACTACTCAACGCATTCTCATCCTTTAACGTCATATAGAGCGCTATATGACAAAACGGCGCTATACTACGCACATGGCACCCGTTATCGTTAATATAACACGTGCTGTGAGGGCTAAGTTTAGGTGTGGGGTAGGGTGTACGTGCCATATTCACGCTAAAGGATTTATAACGTCTTGGGTTCGCGTGTTATATTAACGATAACGGGTGCCATGTGCGTAGTATAGCGCCGTTTTGTCATATAGCGTTCTATATGACGTTAAAGGATGAGAACGCGCTGCACTACTATATGCTTTATAACTACCTATATTTACTACATTACTTACACTTTCTAAGTGATCTTATGAAAGACTGACAACTCTTAAATAACTGGTTTGTAAATAATGCTATAATTCATTTAGAAATGAGTAATTGATCATTAACAAAGTAGGAAAATACAATTATTAAATGCATTATAGATACGCATTTAGCACTGGAACAATCCTTCCTTGAACACCCCAGACCACTCGGTGAGTTTAACGTCTTTGTAAACTAAAGTTTAATGCGTTTTGAAGGGTTGTTCCAGTGCACCTATGCAACCATTGTGGAGGTGGGGGGCTGCAACCACAGAAACAGAAATTTCTCGAGACAGCAGCATGTGTCCAAATTTCAATCTTAACCGTTCTCCTAAGAAACTATCTTAAAATGGCTTAAAAAGTGTAAAATACTGAACTTATCCTTTAAACATTACATTTAAATATTTTCTTCACATATCACAATCTCTAATTTTTTCTCATTTAAAAAACACAAATTTTCACATTCACTGGATGCAATTATTTTGATTTGTTTATAGACCATTTTGCAAGATGTAAACAACACTGGTCCAGAAACACCTCCTGTTTCAGTTTGTAACTGTTTTCTTTATTTCACATGTAAAAAAAAACATCTTAAAGATGTTTGTTTAACTTTTTGATTCAGTTTTATATGTTCTGTTTGTTGTATTTTATCCCAGCTTTTATGTAGTGTTAAAAAAACTGAAACAGGAAGTGCTTCTGGACCAGTGTTGTTTACATCTTGCTAAATGGTAAAATGCAGTTTTCTAGAAATCACTAAAAATGTTTTTACTAAAAATCGCTAAAAATGTTTTTAATGTTAAAAAAATTGAGCTCTAACACTGAGCCCTACAAACCCATAGGTCGACCCTGTCTCGTCTCTTCGAAAAGGTAAAAATAATCTCATTTGGTCTGGAAAAGATGAGGATACCTTAGACTCTTTCCCTCTTGCCCACCTGTCTTGTTCTTTTGACAGGTGCTGGGTCTTTGTTTTCTGTTGTAATGGCTTGACTAGACTGATGCTCCACTGGCTGACCTCTACCAGAACATTTGATTCTATCATCCTCTACCCTGCTTGGGGGTCAGACTGCTTTATCAGAGGAATTACCTAAAGTGCCTGTTATTTCATCATCCTGCCCGCCAATACAAGCTATTCCTTTAATTTATAAACCCCCAAAACAACTGCAGTCTCCATATATCACCCTCTTCCTGCAAGAGGTAAAATATCACTCGCTCATCCGAGGCCAGGTGTAGAATCATTAACCTCCGCCGCAGTGAGAGCAAGGGGCTATTATGGGATGGAGGGGATGCCCATACAGAGAGAAAGAGAGAGGCTATTGTGACTTGAGCTGTCCTTTAATATACACTTCTCAGACAACGGCATGCATCAATGCACTGACTTCCTGCTCCCATATGCAGCCGCTGAACTCAGGAATGTGAACTGACATGTAGGACTTGCATTTGGTGCAATTCTATCCTTTGATGAGGGGAAATCTAAGAAATAATTACTTTGAATATATAAAGTTAAATGGGTAATGAGTTGAGAAATCACATTTTCAAAAGCTTAATGTGTGCGGTACAATTTTGCATGTGTGTGAGACAGAGCTGCTTTTTTTCAAAGTGAGACTTTGTGGTGTGCTTGTTTGTATGTGAGGTTAATCTAGTTGATTAACCTAATTAATTAAACCGAAATCGCGATTAGTGGGATTATAAAATCAGAAAGTTTTCATTAAATAAGCGCTACAATTGTGTGGCCTGTGCTACAAAATGTTCTTTCTTGTGTAGCGTACTTGTATTACGTACAGCCCTGAGATCAGTTTTATTGGTATATAAAAATATCAATAGACCTCTAAACTTCCTTGTTAGTCCAAAAACTGCTTTTCTTGCATCCAAGTGGCCGAGATAACTGACAGAAATGTTTTCGGAAATTACCAGATGTTTTGCAGTGCCAAGTTGTGGAAAAACACAGTCTTTACATTGATCTTTATTTTTAAAGAAGGACCAGATTGCATCAACAAGACTGTTCATTTGTTTGCCTGATTTTACTCCCGACTCTTTTTTAAGACAGTTTTAACACAGTATTTTGAGAACGACATAATAAAAGATGGTGCATATATACAATATAAACCAATATACACAAAATCTGACAGTAATGTCGCAAAACACACAAGTGTGAGTAATAACGTTTTTACCATGTGTCACTATTTCTTGTCTGTTTCAGATCGTTTCATATGTACTCCCTTCACTTTCACTATACTGAAAATAATGAACGTCAATGAATATAAGAAGCGACAAACGTTCTCCTTTGTCAACTGTGGTAACTACACAGTTTGTTTGCCATAAATTAAGCAGCATCAGCGTCAGTTCTGGCAGCCCAGGTAGTCAAGACGCTGCTAATGCTACTTGCTAACAGCACTGTCCCGTCAGCTGATTTGCTCCAGCTTATCTGCTTGAGCTGAGCTGCATAAGCTGGGTAACTCCCAATGGCCAAAGCTCAAACATGGCGCCCTATTTAAAGTTACTGCTGCCCTCCACCTCCCCAGCTCCTCCTTATGCATAACGTGGCATTTGCTATGTCAAGTTGCTGCTCTGTTCACAGGGGATATTTTAGCTCTCAAAGTCCTAAACTGTGAGCGTTCCCTATAATGCTGCTGTCCTCTGACTCTCTGCTATTTCATGGTGCTCATGAAAGGTCAGAGGACTCCCTGAAAAGAGCCATACAACCAAATTTCAATTCAGGAACATCAACTTGTTTGCATCTATTCGATAAAATTCTTAAATTATTTTGTCTGTGTGTTCTTGACTTAATGGACCTGACAGAACAAAGACTTAGACAAAGAGCATATTATGTAACTAGATTGAATGTCAGTGCAGTCAAATCAATAATATTGTTGAATATTAAGTGTCCCAACTAAGTAAGCCAAAGACGACAGTGGCAAGGAACTTAAAGGAGAAAAAAAAACCTTGGGCCTTCAGGGGATTGTCTAGTTGACAGGATCTCTGCTGACCTTCAGGGCTTCGTTGTGGTCGTGTCTAGGTGTAGGTCCACCATTTGATCTGGATATGGACTGGATACAGCTGACTACAGTAACCTCGGGATAAACAGAGAGACTAAAGCCACTTTTCCACCGGTATTCTCTTTGCTTAACCGTTCCATTCCATGTAGATCAGGGCTAGGTCATATTATTATATCACATATAATTTGGTCATCCTGGTTCTAGTAAGAAGTTTTTAAGTGTTTCCCTCTAAATCAAATATCTGTGGTAATCACATGTGCCGTCAGTCTTAACGCTTGCCTTAGTATGTGAAAACCTTTACTAAAGGTCAGTGTACCTATGAGAATCAGTCTCCTTAAAATCACTTTCAATGTGTTGTAGTATACCATTCTGCTTTAACAAGACCCCAGTGAGAATGTGCTTCAGCAATCTGTCTGTAGCTGTAGTATGTTGATGTTACAGTAAGGGCTTGCCTGACTTTGCTTACCCTTGGAAAGCTTCTTTCTCCCTATGATCCAACATCTGAAGAGATGATAAAAACCCCCTGGTAGCCTCAGAGCAGCTGCCTGGATTAACATTGTCAAAAAGCTTTTTTACTCCCCCCATCGCTTCAACCTCTGGTGTGTATTTTATTGAGCCGTTCTCATCCCTCCCAACTGCATAAGCTGTGTTCAAAATGTATTTCCCTGCTCATTAAAACGGACAGGCATGCACACTACATACAGACACTTTCTTGTTCTGAGATCAGGCTATGAATGTTCTCTGAACTTACTTTTAAAGTTTTCACAGAATGAACTTCATTAATATTCTATAACTTTGATAAGTAAAAGTAAAACAATATTCCATCTGCACTGCTTTTTTTATTCATTTGCCTTTGAGCAGGTTCATCAGACAGATGAACTTATACACATCAGCCAAACTATTTTAAGATGACTGAGGTAGTTTGAAACATGTATCTCCAAACCCTTTCTTTCTGTTGCACTCCACAATTTGTATGTAAGACAACAATTCCCACAATGCAGCTCAGCAAGCCACACCCACTAATCCGGAACTGCGCACACATCAGAGAATTCAATCTTCTTCCATATCATGTTAAGTTTCTTCCGTCATTGTCATAAGATTGCTGATATTGATTCAGTATCTGCAAGTGAAGTCCCACCCACTGATCTGTAATAGGCCTGTAGGGTGAGGGGGTCCCACACCCTGGAATAATGAGGAGCTAAAGTTTGTAGTCTCTAAACTTTACAATGTACAAAATGACGATTTTTACGTCATAATAAGCAGGAAATAAAACACTTAAATCCTTATTTCTCCCATCTCAGGAATGACAATTCAAAAATATGACTGGGTTTCTAAAGATACAAAGCTTAATGCAAATGGGTGAAGTGTCCCTTTAATAATACACTGTATGGATATATAAGAAAGCACAACTATTAAAAAAAAAATCACACTGTGTAGAAGCTTACAGGTTTCAAACCTTAATATACATAATTTACAGACTAGAAAATTGTAAAAACTGTGTGTATATTATAATTGCATATTCTTTTTATTAATGTTTACAATGGTTCCCAAAATGTATAGCATACAGTAAATAAAGTTCCCTTTAGAACCAATTCTATGGAGCATCATCATATCTTATATAGATATTAATAGATGTTAATTCTTCACTCTAAAACACTCAGTAGCTATTCTGCCATTTGTCTCTAGCCATGCACAAATACATTTGCTGAGGTAAAGTTGTTGACAGAAGAACTCTCTTGAGATTTACAAAGGCTACACTGAAAGCATTGCACTTCTGGAATCCCATGCACACCTTAAATGTCTTCACTGATGATGACTTGCTAAACTCAGCCTTATGTGTAAAAATGCACCAGCACAAATCTTTCTAACACCAGGCAGACCTTTTCTTCAATGCATTAAGACCAAACTCCCTAAGCGCCCTCACAAGGGTACAGACAGCCCCCAGTACACTTCACAGGCTGTTTTCATCTTATCTCCCATCATACAGAGCAAATATCAAAAATGTGATTTGAATGTCAGGGAAAATGATCACTGAAGGACAAAGGAAAGAGGTCGGCTACAAAACGACAAACTCTTTCAAAAGCACATTCAGTTTTCTTTTATTGGAATCAAACGAGCCATCTTCCCTCTATCGTTCCACTATTCCCTTATGTAAAGACCTCATGACTGAGAGAGGGAGAGAGATGAAGAGAAAGTGAGTGAGGGAGGGAGAGAAAGCCTTCGCTTCTCCAGACAGTAGGCTAACAGCCCAGAAGGTTAATTGAAGTCTGGGAGAGTGACTTTGGTGGCCTATCTTTAACAGGATGACCTATAAATGTTTAAATGTTTGATTTCTGCTTAGCTATAGAAAAAAATGGATCTCGTGATCTTTTTTTGCATGGCTAATGTCCTTGGACAAGGACTTTGGACAGGTTATTGAGTTAGTGCACTAGATAAATCTGAACACCAGTCTTACATTACTCAACTAATGAGCTAATGAAATTTGAAAAATCAGTGCACTTCCTTCAGGGGATTGGACAGGAACCGAGACATTAGCAGGTGGCATGAAGATTGTTTGGAACTTTGAAAAATGCCCTGACTTATAGGGGAATCGGTCAACAGCGTTTCATCCATCAATGGGAACCTACAGATATTTCAAAGCCATGAAACTTCAGGCCTATCTGAGAATGAAATCTGCAGAGCATCCTAAATCTTTAAAAACTAATTTAGTTAATGACTTACCGCTGGCGATTAAAAGCTCTGCCTCCAGTTATACTGGCCCACTGATCAAAGTGTTTCATGATTTACTCTGCAGCATTTGTGTGTCCCTGCGTGTTTGAGTGTGCGCGGGCATAATCCTCCTTTTGCATCCTCGTCATTTGCCAGATAACCTTGTCATCGATCCGCAAAAAATGCCTGCAGATGAAACGTGCATTCTTGAGTTCTCTTAATCAAGAAGCTTATTGATTATATGACTAATGATGGACCATTAAGATATGGCTGAAATGAATGGTCTGTCGTATCATACTGAGCTCTCAGCTAATAGGATGTTTCAATCAAGAGATGTTCATGATATCGCTTCTGTTACAACTGCTCTCTAATTTTATCTGTTCTTTAAGATAAGTTAATGTCCTTGTTATGTCTAGAATGCTATTGATTTGCCACCGCTTGGGTATTACAACACTAGTTCATCTATTTTCCTCTGCACATAAAAGTATGATACGCTCTGGAGGGCGGGGGGCAGAGGCAGTGGACAGGTGTGCTAAATGACTGGCCGAGAAAATATTTCACTTCCTGTGTCTTTCATATATTTTACAATGACTTTTCCCATTTAGCTTTTATGTACTTGTGTTGGAAAAATCATTTCTCACCAGACTGCTTTATAAACGTGGCTCAGTATAAAGCTGGTTTTGCTAAGAAGCTGCTCCTGAAAAATAATTGGTACCAACTATTTATGTTCCCTCTGCACCTAAAGTTCTATTAACCTTCATATTAATCTTTGCAAATCGCGGGGAAAAGTTTTTTTATGACCATTAGTTGTAAAGTCAATCTGTCAATGAACTAATCAGTAAACACATAGCATTCGGATCTCACTACTCTACCCTGCCAGTGCAAACAAAGATAGATCAAAGTGACATTACATTAACCAACCATTCAGAAACATCCTCAAGCCTTAATTGTCAAACTTCTTTGCGGCCGCCATCTTATTCCGGTGCGACTCCAGTTCAAACTGATACGATTGCACAGATGTGTCCTCAGAGACTCCCGCTGCCATTCGCTCTCCAAAATATCCCTCAACTGTTGTCAATGCAACACTTCATGTTACCAGAATAAATTATAAATTCTAAATTAAACCATTCAAAAATGAATCAATATTTATTTCAAAACTGAATCGCTACTTTTTCAAAACTGAGTCACTACTTTTCAAGTGAATCGATACTTTTCCAAAAAAAGAATTGCTACTATTTCAAAAGTGAATAGCTTTTCCAAAAAAGAATTGCTATTTTTCCAAAAATGAACAGCTACTTTTTCATAGTTCTATATGTATAATAATAATAATAATGTAGCAAAAGTATAATAAAACTGTAACAAATGTATAATTACATTTACATTGCAAGAAACGTATAAAAACACTGCAACGTATAATTACATTGTAATAAGCGTATAATTACATAGTAAGAAATGTATAATTTATGTATAAAAACGTATATTTCTTTTCGAGTTAATTTCATGCTTCAAGTAAGTTAAAATCTATTGTATGAGCCTCTGTTACTTGTACTGTTCATTATATTG
The DNA here is from genome assembly GCF_988280905.1 of Pimephales promelas. Lineage (NCBI taxonomy): Eukaryota > Metazoa > Chordata > Actinopteri > Cypriniformes > Leuciscidae > Pimephales > Pimephales promelas. The sequence continues at coordinate 31,253,514 of NC_142769.1, read as the reverse complement.
CTCTGTCAAGTTTTATCTATCATTTAATTGCACAGCACATATTTAGAACTGTTCAAACAGGGCTGAGTGCTGAGGATTCAGGAGGCAGCGCTAAAAAAATGTCGAGACACCAGTGAAATATCACAATTCTCTATTTAAATTTAATTTTGATACTTTAGGAATACAAGCCTAATCAATGTTAAATTTAAAACATTATAAAATACAAGCAGTCAGTAATAAAATAGGAACAAATATTCAAATACAAATAACACAAATAAATACAATAGAACGAAGTAAGGCTACAAATGAAATAAACAGCTCTTGGTTCAAGTCGGTCTAACAGTAGTTTTTAGGCATAGGCTAAATAATTGAAAGGTTTTTAGGTAGGCTTAAATTTAAATAATTTAAGTAATCACATGTGAAATAATATTGCATATTCATCACTGTATAAATTAAATAGATGAATCTTTATAAAGTTACAAAAGTAATTCAGTCAACAGCAGTGAGTGATACTTTGTCTTTTGTAAGGTTTATTAGGCTGCTGTCACTTTAAGACAGAATACACAGATGCAATATAGTCTGCCCTATTGTACATGTGTTTTCTTTGTTTACGTTCATATAACAGACTATGTTTACCAGGATACTCGCCAAGGTGGACGTTTTACATTATTGTGTGTGAAAGTGCAAGAGGTGAAAGAATTTAATTCTACCCAAACTTCTTGAATTGCAAACGTCCAGTAATAATGTACGGAACCACACGTTATACATAAATCACGCAAAAGTTTGTTTTATTTACATATACGATTTAGTTTTATTTCAAATTATGCATTTGTGAGTAAACAATCAGCAATCAACAGAAGCTTTCTCTCTCTCCCTCTCTCTTTCTCTCTCGTTAACACTAGTGATACATACCTTGTTTTATTTTATTTTTTTAATTTACATTAACGACCAAACTACAAACTTTCCAGTGATGTTTGTGCAAGGGATCCGCTCGACAAGCTCAATCCACTTTCTGTTTTCGCTAATCAGCTTGCGCAAAATAACTATAGGAGTTATTTAATAATTCACTAATTAGATATATTTACTTAGACAGCCTTCTCTTTTAACCCCATTATTATACTCTCTGTTGTCAGTATTCCTTTGTCTGGTCACAAACACTGTACACACGCTGCATGGTATCGGCTGCTGGTATTGGAGCATTTTTATGAGTACGAGTACACGAGCGCAGTATCGGGCACGATACCGATACGTGCATCCCTACCAGATGGCAAGACTTTGTTGACTTGTGTGTTTGTGCAGAACGCCGGCCTTCCAGAGCGGTGTTGTGTTTCACAATACACAAAGGCCATAAGTGGTGTAAGCTTTGTTTAACAGAGAAGATTCAATAGCTTGAAGACGGGGTTCAGCTACATCCCCGACCAGAAGGGAAGCACGACAGACATCCCAGGGGCGTGTGTGTAACCTTCACTATTGAAAGGGCCACTGACAGTTTCCACATGGTGTGAGGGGGTGTGCATGAAGCTGGTGAATGAAGACCACCACAAACATGACACCAAATGCACTGCAGACCAGGTGTCAAACAGCCAGTACCCAGAACGCACCACTGCATGTCAGGGGACATCTATGGACTTTGAAGAGGTGTTCAAATGAGTGTAAATCCATCTCTATGAGACAGATCTGACTCCTATGACAGAGGTCGATCATCTGAAGCATAGACTGAGATTTGCCGAACGCTTGATCTTGAACGGGTAATGAAACGAACAGAAAGAATAATGTTGAAAATGTCCATCCCGTGATCCAGAACGACTCCTGACCCCAGTGTATGTGTGCTAGAGTGCATCACCTGTCTGGGCTTCAGCTCAGTTTTCTATTCCGTCTGCATCTCTGCCACGTCCTTGTCTGCTACATCTCCCTCCCCGATCTTGGGTTCACGCGGCTATAATGGCAGGCGCATAAACAGAGTGTGCAGCTTGTCAGGCCTAATGGTGCAATGTTAAAACATGTGGCCTCTTGGGGTCCATATAGCGTCGCACCCACAGACCGTCAAACCCCCGGCCCTCAGCCTGTATGATGATCAAAAGCTTCACCTTGCAGCCGAAGGTGGAGAGAGGCAGAGGAGGGATGAGGAAGAGTCCTCATTATGGCTCTGAGACATCCATTTGGGCATTTTTAATATGTGTATCCTATTAAGCTCTTTAAGTGCTTTTTGATAATTGTGCTTTGTACTTTTACAGCACTCCAGTCTATTCCCAGTTCAATTTCCTCTTTTATCGGACGTTTGAAATATTGATCTCTGACAGATAAAAGCAAACACTATAATCTTGCTCCTGAGAGAGAGAAAGCGAGAGAAGGAGAGAGCGAGGCAGCGCTGTAGGAATGCACTGGGGACGTCTTTTCCTTCCAAACCCTCTTTGTTTTATTGCGTTTCTTTGTCAACAGAATTTGCTTACTGCTCACCGAGATGCTTATGTAAAGCACCTGCTCGTTGATGGCTCGTTGATATGACCGTCTCCCTCGGTCTCATTTACCTCTATCTGACTCTCTCTCTCACGCTCTCCGTCTCCCTTCATCCGCCCCCTCCCTCGTCCCCCATCAAATCCCACACACCCCCCTCGACATTTTGCGGAGCGGAGCGGAGGGGCGGCAGAGGTGCTTTCGATGATTGCCACAGCTTAAACGGCTGTCACGCCAGCCTGAATAAGCATGATTTATCCCCGTAGTGCTTTATGGAAGTTAGTGTTTTCTGTTAACCTGAGCTCTCAAATGCAGCTTGCTGCTGCCTGGCCGTCACATTAACCTGAATCAATCACATCTTGATTTTTCCATAAAAGAAAAGCCAGCTGTAAATAACTGGGTGGACGCCGTGCGAGGATGAATGTGCGGTGCGGCGTATGGCCGGCTTCCGCGGCTGCCACTCAGCGCTCCAGCGGGGACTTATTACAGCACTGCCGTTTCTCCACCGGGTCTTTTCTGGAGGCTCGGAGACACGCCGTTCGGGTCTCTTGCTTACACATTTCACATTCACTCAGTAACTGTAAGGATGATGCGTTTCTGTCTCACTCAGAGCATCGTTCTTATGTGAGGGTCTGTGAGCTGAGACTCACAACCCTTCCGACGACTCGGGGATCTCAGACTTTTGCAGTTCTGTCAGTTTTTTTTTTTTATTAGGTAGACAGCAGAGAAAGCAACACCTAAAGCAGCTCTTCCATTTTTTTTCTGCTGCCGTTTTCAGGCTTTTTAGCTTTCACAGACACTATTTAAGATTTACTGCAAACATTTGAGCATCCAACCCACTGTATTGACTCTGTTTGACAAGCGTAATCCTTCTCCTCTTTCTCGTCGTTTCCATCCCAAGATCAATCACCTCATCAATGCTGCCTGACTGCTATGAAGTGCAGGCAGGAGGTTCGATTCCTGCTCAGCACCCTTACGGACTTGCTATAATATAGAAATTGATTAATCTTCAAAGTTTTCTTAAGTGCTCGCCCTGGTGTTGGGGGATGTCACTGTTTTTTGTGGAAACCAAAGTGGAACTTCTAAGAAAATAGCCCACACAAATGGAGCACACAAAAAAGCTTCTCTGTAGCTGTGGTTCAATCATTTCATGATATCAACATATATGACAGACAGTTGCTATACTGTATTGTGGACCAAATATTAGCTAAATATTGATAAATTCACAATGAAATCTTACAACATGGATTTGGATATATTTCAATAGGCATCCAGCAAAACAAAAACATAATGAAATGAAATATCTATATTACAACATAATCGCAATATACACTTTTTGAAAAAATAAACAAATAATATATTGAATAATTGCTTTTAAATTAAAAATAAAATAAAATAAATCTCACATTTAAATATAAAAGCAATGAATCTAAATAGAATGGATATATAGAGATTTAGATATGTGTGTGTGTGACCACATTTCTGTGCAAAAGAGGGGGGTAGATACAGAGAACGAGACACACGTTTGGTCATTCATTTTCTTCAATTCTACTCGGTCCAGACAATAACTTATAGCTTTTCAAAATGCTTTTGACATATTCATAGACCCACAGCTCAACCCAGAGAATCGAGACTATCAATTTTACTTTAGTCCCCTCTTTCATTCAAAGAATACAACTGAAATGGACATCTCCCTCTCTCCCTCCTCTCTAGTTCTCTTTCTTTCTCTCACCTCTCACGACCAGTTGATGAGTACACATGTTCCTTATAAAGCAATCTCCACGCGTGTGAGCTATATATTCGCAGTGTAGCCACATTGTGGACTCTAGTTCTTGCTAATATGCCTAGGTTAGCATTAGGAGAGTGAGTGTAGGGGTAGAGCTGCTGCTGCTAGTGTTTTGGGAAGTGTAGTAATTACTGTTCGGATGGTGTCAGCGACCTCCAGATTGCAGGATCTTGTCTCTTTTGTCTTGGCTGTGCCACTCTCTACAACGGTTGAAATTGTATCTATTCACTTTGGCTCTGTTAAAAAAATGCTGGTAGTATTGGGAGCCAGTGAGCCGTGATAGTAAGGGCTGCTTCTCTCGCCCAGTAAGCACACACACACACACACTTAAATGTGTGGTTCGTACAGAGCAGCTGGGTCACGGGGTATCATAGGTTATTGAATGTGTGTGTGTGTGAGGAAAGCTAGGAAGAAGTGAGGAAAAGGAAGAGAAAGCATGAAAGGATAGAAAACAGAAAGCAGCATGCTGTGTGTGTATAATTTGATGATGATCAGGTGAATGCCATGCCCCACCCGGACTATTGACAGGTGTCAGGTGACATGTAGACCGTGGCAGTATTTGTCAGCTGTCTCTCTGAGTATCTCTGGAGTCTTGAATCATGCTTGCACACACACATCACGGAAATATATTTAATTCAATCAGTCACTGTGTTTGCATTTCCCCCCTAAAATTTCACACTCTACATCCTCACTGTTTTTCTTTACACAACAAGTCTGTACTGCCCGCTGCTTGTCTGTGGGACCCATTAAGATGCTTTCAGCCTGATACACCCCAGCACTTTGGCCTAAGTTAGCATGAGCAGTTAGCGTCAACATGCTAATTGGTATTCTGCAGCGTGGTGGGAGGCTGTTCAGGATGTGGGAGAGTGAACCAGTGTTCGATCCTATAAGAACAAACACTCTGTTCCCTGCCCTGCTGTCAGAGCATGGCGATACGAAGGAGAACAGGACCTGACATTGCATACACACGATACAGAATAGCTCAAACACAGATCTACACCGTGGGATTTAAAATGCATGCAGCCATTTATATCATTGGATAGTGAATGGATTACTATTTCGTGATAGATTTTTCGAAACCTTTTTCATCTCAACGTTGGCCTGTTTGTATTTTATCACGGAATGAAGTGTTGAATTCACTGTTCATTTCTGTTTGACCGGTTCAAAGCTAATTGTCACTCTCAAATAGTATTTTTTAAGCAATGGTGACCATGAAGCACAGGACAAATTCTGTAAATAATCCTTTAACCTTTTACAGGGACCGTAAATATGCATGGCACAAATCAATATCATTAGCTGCAACAAAATACATAAAATAAAATCAATGCTAATAAAGTGACATCAGTCATATACTCTCATTTTCACCCTTAGCCTATTGCACCACGATTCCCATAATTCTTTGCGCTACCATATGCTACGGCATGGATCTTTTTCATTACAAGTGAGGTCGGGTCAATTAACAGAGCTGTTAACACTCTTTCGCTTAAGTTCACACACCAGCCAGCTGTTATTACCATCCTATTCTAAAGTAAAAGGGTCCGGCCCTTTAATCTACTCTGTGTGAAGCGACAAACTCATTTTAAAAAAAACCCTGTATAATGCTTCTCTTTTTAGAGACGATGACCAAACAATATTATTTAAATTATATTTTATAATGTGCCACACTACTACAGTAAAAAATATCACACCCAAAACAGACACAACATCTGTAAATCATTTAAAAATACATTTAAGCTCATCCTTCATGTGATGAAATTTCTAGGGAGAAAAATATATGTCATTGGTTCAAATTTTCCTCTAATGATCTTGTCAAGGCATTTCTGCATTGTGTGTTTTTCTTTTATGTTTGTGAGTGTATGTGAGAGTCTGTGTTTGTGAGTAAGGCAGTGTGCTTGTAGACCCTCATACCTGTGGGAACCCTGTGGAGCCCAGTGTGTTTCCTGCTCTTGAGTTTGAAGTGCTCTCCAGCTCAACCGTGGCCTCCGAAAATCATTAACACGCCTTTGTTTCCCAACGTCATCCTGCAAAAAAAGAGAATTAAAAAATGTTATTTAAAAAAATATATAAAAGGCAAATCAAAATGAGTAGATACTATATGTTAAAGTGTTTAAATTCATATCCTAGTGTTAAATTCATGAAAATCAAGATAAGATTTCCATTCCTTAATAGTTTGTAATACATTATATAAATACTGCTGCATCATGCTTTGTGGAAATGACATTTCAAAAAAGTAAATTACACGTTTTATAAATCCTAATCATTTAAAACAAGTATGCATGTTATTGTCTTCTGTTTTGTTTGTTTGTTTTTAGCTCAAACACATTTCATTACACAAAATTGTATCTAAGCTAGTGCATGGCATGGCATTAAAATAAATGCAAAGACTTAATTTAAAGCAGTCATGGATTTACTATAGAGAGGGGGGTTAAAAGTGTTTCACTGTTAAATTTAATTTAGTAAATAAATAAAGGTTTAATCGATTTTTATAATACTTACATTTCTTACTGATTTAACCCTTTTTGATGAGAATAACTTCAGTGTTTTGGTTTGTGAACCCAGAGAGAGATTTACGGTACATGACCCTCCTCTTTTTGACGACATTTCAGCAGGAAACCTGCACAACACACACATACACACACACGGACTCAAGGGGTTTTGTACCCATGCCAGTCTAGCATAAACATGCATACACTTTAGGAGTCGTGTAAATTGCCCTAGAAGGGAGGTCAACTAAGTGTAATTGTGCTGAAATTGGCCATGTATCCGCCCTGCCATTCCTCTGCCATTACTCCATTCACTACCTCTAAAATAAAAACTCCCACAAACCTAGGTGAAGGAACACAGTAAAGAATCAATAATAATAATAGTTCAAAAAACATATTTACTTAATCATGCAATTTTCATCATGTCTTTTGCATTATATCATGCAGTTTAAAAGGCCATCAGCTTTAAATACCTACATTATAAAACAAAAAGACATAATGACCATAGTCATTTTTTGCACTTCTTCTACATTTCTTATTCAATGTAGCCTATTCTTTTTTTAAACTACTGTAAATGTACATTTCACCAATAATCATCTTTTAATCTATTTACAAAAATGTTTTGATTAAATTAAAACATATTTTAAACAAATATTGCATTTTATTTAATACACAAAACTGAAGCCAAATAAAGTCAGAATGAAAATCAGCACAGGTGAACTGAAACCGAATTGCTGTTTGTCCTACAACCCAGATATTTCACTCACTGTGCAGAATAACCCTTTATTTGATTTAAAGTGATATGTTATTTGTCTTTTCTCCAAGTTAAGCACATTCCCATCTGACAATGACATCTGTCTGCACTGCAGATTTAAAATGACATTAGCTGTATCCGCTCAGCTATGTGAGATTGGACACATGGCCGATAGACAGAACCCTCACCTGATATTAAAGCTCTTTGTTTCAAATAATAATAAACAAATACATACATAAATTAATTCTATGTCTAAAGCAAGCCTCAGTCGACATTTGAGAGTGCATGTGTGTGAAACCTAAAAAAAAAAAAAAAAAAAAAAAAAACACGCTGTGTTGAATTTGTACAGTTAAGGGTATGTTGTGGACTGGAGTGCAACGCCTCCTAGTGGCTGCATATGGGAGCGCGACTCGTTTCTCCAGCCGTTCACGTGCGCGTTCGAAAAGACCGAGATCAGGAGCGAATTTCCATAAAGGCACGAGAGATCCCGTGCCGTTTATCTTTTGATAAGCTATGATTGATGCTTAGTTAGGCCAATTCAAATATAACGTCTGGGGAGAAAGCTTCATTAATGTGCTTGTGTGTCTTTGTGTGAAGGAGAGATGCAGATGTTAGAGGAATTGCAGCTAATTAGTAGATAAGAGTTCTCATTCGAGTGCAATAACACACATCCTACATAATAAAACTACTCGTGTTATTATTATTATTATTATTATTATTATTATTAGGCTATTATTATTATTTACATAGAATAGGTCTACCCAACAGAATATAGCCTAAATAGTAGGCGAAGACCAAAAATAAACATTGTGTGAGGTTTAAAGAGCTGAGGAAATCTCAGTGTGTAGGCTTGAATGAGATGTGTAGGTTTAACAAATGCTTGGTGCGCGAGACCAAGAGCTGAAAAAATAGATGAGCTGCAGATAATGATGCTTGGTAGGCCTATATAATCGTTAAAAAAATATGTAAATCATTTTTAAAAGAAGTTGCCAATATTTACACTCCCACTAAATCACATCCAGAGAATCTAGGACTGTAGCACTAAAACCTTACTCTTCTAAGCAATATTATAAATAAGATATTAATTAAACAATGTTATACATAAGGTGTTTTTAAACGAGTGACTTGCTCTGAACCGGCTCTACCCTGCGTGGCTATTGAGCTATATTATGTTTTCCTAGCCCTGAATCCTGAATTTATTTTCCATGTGTGCACTGCAGCAATTTAAAAGGAATTCTAATTAATTTAATTGATTTTTTGACTTTCATGAATAATGAGGGCTAATTTTTTAAGAATTGTCAAACACTTTTGTACAAAGTACCATCTCAAGGCAGGTCATTTTCTGCTTTGGATCTGTGTAAATATCATGCAGTAATAAATACATACAAAATAAAAAACAGAATTTTTATTGATAATTTCATGTTCTCATTAATTGTTTCATTCATCTTTGAATCATTAATATTCGCATTAAAAACAGTATTATACTGTAATGTCATTTGTAATGCCTGTGTTTGTCTATGCAGATACAGATACAAATTTGCAGTTTAAAGGTGAAAAAAGCTTATTGCTTTTATCGAGAATTAATAACAATGAAAACACACACACACACACACACACACACACACACACACAGACACACACACACTCACTGTACAAGACAGAGAACAACATTTGCATGATAAAAACTCAACTGGACAGTCTAATTATGATGCACAAAAAAGTTCAAACATTTCACAAATCTACAACTAAATGGAGTAAATCAGAATGTTGTCTGTCCCTAAATAGAGAATTAAAACTGTCAGAATTCCTGAAAAGAAAGAGAAAAGTCTTGACAACGTTCAGAGTCAGCAAATTCTGCCTTGCCGTAGAGACAGACAAACCTGGTTACTGAACACTCAACTACACACTACAAAACCATTTTCAGTTTATACCCACTATCTTTAATAATAGTATCAATTAGTTAATTATTATATGTTCTAGTTTCTTGCTATGAAACCCTATATTAATCATTCCTAATAAAATTTCTTTAAATCATAATAAAAGGATGAATGTTGTTATTGTCAGTGGACACACTGTTTGCCGTTCCTCTTTACTTTTTGCTACCCCCTTCCCCCTCTCAGTCATTCTCAGACACTTTTAAGTCTTTCACACACACTTAGTTACACGTACACACGCATTCACACTCGGTTTCACAGACTTGTTAGCTGGATAAGTTATTTGAACACTGTACTAGGACCTGTTGACTGGAAGTCTATCACTTTAACCCCAACTCACTCAAAACACACACACACACACACACACACACACACACAAACACACACACACACTAAAGTGTCATCCCACTCACCGCGGTGGTCCAAATGCTGTTGAGAGAGCACTGCAGAACCACTCTTGACACACACACACACACGCTCATGCTCTCTATCTCTCGTGTAGTACAGGGGGTGTTAGAAGAGCTGTAAGAACATGAGAGTGATTGTAGTAGCAAAGACGATGTGTGTTTGTTTATGGATTAAAGGGATATTGTGGCAAACTCAGTTAGCTGTACATCATTAGAATGAAGGTAGAGAAAATAGACTAGAGTTTGTTATTCTGGAAAGGTGACAGCGGTGAGGAAAAAACTTCCATCAGTTCCAAAAGCATCAGAGTGGTTTAGACACACATTTCTGCACAGTATACAATAGCACAGAAATGCGCTTGAGAGAAGGAAAAAAAAAACTACAGTATTTTTATCCTTTAGGAAATGTTCTTACTACATGTGTTCACACACAAAAAGGCATTTTACATTTGGTTTAATCTGGATGTCTTGTTCTCTCTTTTAGACCTCAGGCTATAAGAGAAAATTTTATCTCAGTTGTGTGTGTGTGTGTGTGTGTGTGTGTGTGTGTGTGTGTGTGTGTGTGTGTGTTTTCAGAAAGTATGTTTACAAGCACTTTAAAGGCTTTAGTTCAGTTGAACTAAAGCAATAATTTGTCATGTTTTAACTAACCTGTATGCAAGTTTAAAAGTATTTTAGTATGCCCTGAGCATTAATGAGTTATAATAAATAAAATACATTAGTTATATCTGAAAAATATGATGAAAAATATGATTTTTGATGAAAATACAGTAAAATTAATATTGTGAAAATATTATTACAATATAAAATACCAAATGTATTAGGCTAATTATTAATATGCGGATATCAATATGCTGATTTAGTGCTCAAGAAACATGTCTTGTTATTATTGATGTTGAAAACTTGTGCTTTTGTGCAAACTATGATACTTTTTCAAGATTTTTTGATGAATTTCAAGTTAAAAAAACAGAATTTATTTATATAGAAATCTTTTGTAAGATTGTAAATGTCTTTAATGTCACTTTTGATCAATGTAATGTATCCTTGCTGAATTATTATTATTTTTCTTAAAATCGTACATTACAACACTAGAGTACAACAATACACAAGCATTATGTTTTGCGTTATTGTAAAATACCGTTCTGTCAGGCTTCCAAAAGGTCTACCATTGACATCTGTGTCTGTGTGTACGTACAAGTAAGTGTCCCTTCCTGTCTATCAAAGAAAGGGCTGTGCCACTTTGTGTATCAGTTTGTCAAACAGTGTGTTTATCTGTCCATAGGAATGTTTGGTTAATGCTACCTTTTTTCAGCCCCCCTCTCTTGCTTATTGAATGCATTACCAATGTTTGTCTTCAAACAACATTCATTCTTTCTCATGTTTAGAGATGTTCTCCATATTAGTGATAGCAGGCAAATAGTTAAGAGGAAAGCGAAGAGGGTGAAACTCAAGATTGCAAGTGCAAAGTGAACTGACTCACAGTGGTTTTCATGGATGCACTGAAATAAACAAACAAAAAAATGATTCAATGTTATTAAATATTACAATTAAGATAATATTATAAAATATTAAATAAAACAGCATGTGTATAGCTGTTTACAGAATTATAGTAAATTGTTTCGTCATTCAGTCTGTATTTGTGGAGAAGGAGGTGCTCTTCTGCTCAGCCCTGTTACTCTTTCCGCTGGACACAGCTTTCTGGATACAGTTTATAGACCCACTCTTTCCGCTGGACACAGCTTTCAGAAGTCACTTTCTCTCAGAATACGTGCACAAGCTCCCAGTCTCTCTCACACACTAATGTCAGCACAGCCCGCTTATATGCGGTCTCCTCATGCCAAGATTGAAATTTTACTGAAATCACAGACAGGTGTTTGTCATTTGAACTTGACTCAAGTTCATCGCTCGGCTCCGTCCCCTCCCCACTCTCCCGCTACAGATTTCGCTGAACCACGCCCATTGCATTTATTAGTGGGACAGATGTTCGGAAATAGAATTGAGCGAATAAACACTGACACATTTTTAATATCATCATTTATTTCAGGAACCTTAATGTACATAAAATCAAAATATATGCGACACAAAAAAGGGACAGTGTTAGAGCTCCCCATAAATGTCTCAAAGTAGGCTTTCAAGGGAACCCAGGTACTTTTCAGGGGAGCCGAGCTCCCCTTAGCTCCGCCGTAATTCGAACACTGCTCTAGACCGTTCCTGACCTGAGATATTGAGATATTTATAATGGCATAAATGCTACGTGGGATCTTGATATCTCAGCTCTGGAAGGGTCTAGAGCCTCCATTTTTGCACTCAGGTCTAAGTCTCATGGGCCTCTATCAGAATCCAGAGTTTTGAGAAGATTGGAGAAACTTAATTTCTCGCCCCGAAAAAAAAAAAAACGAAAGGGGTACCACTGTCGTTTTTTTTGGGGGGGTCAAAATTTTGAGTTTCTCTGATCTTCCTGAAACTCTGGATTCTGATAGAGGGCCATGAGACTTAGACCTGGGTGCAACAATGGAGGCTCTAGACCCTTCCTGAGCTGAGATATTGAGATATTTATAATGGCATAAATGCAATGTGGGATCTTGATATCTCAGCTCTGGAAGGGTCTAGAGCCTCCATTTTTGCACTCAGGTCTAAGTCTCATGGCCCTCTATCAGAATACAGAGTTTCAAGAAGATCAAAGCAACTCAAAATTTCGACCCCAAAAAAAAAAAACGACAGTGGTACCCCTTTCGTTTTTTTTTTGGTGCGAAAAAAAAAAGTTTCTCCAATCTTATTGAAACTCTGGATTCTGATAGAGGGTCATGAGACTTAAACCTGAGTGCAAAAATGGAGGCTCTAGACCCTTCCAGAGCCGAGATATTGAGATATTTCTAATGGCATAAATGCTATGTGAGATCTGAATATCTCAGCTCAGGAAGGGTCTAGAGCCTCCATTTTTGCACTCAGGTCTAAGTCTTATGGCCCTCTATCAGAATCCTGAGTTTCAAGAAGATCAGAGCAACTCAAAATTTCGACCCAAAAAAAAAAACGACAGTGGTACCTCTTTCGTTTTTTTTTTTTTTTGGTTCGAAAAAAAAGTTTCTCCAATCTTCTTGAAACTCTCGATTCTGATAGACGGTCATGAGACTTAAACCTGAGTGCAAAAATGGAGGCTCTAGACCCTTCCTGAGCTGAGATATTGAGATATTTATAATGGCATAAATGCAATGTGGGATCTCAGCTCTGGAAGGGTCTAGAGCCTCCATTTTTGCACTCAGGTCAAAGTCTCATGGCCCTTTACCAGAATCCAAAGTTTTGAGAATATTGGAGAAACTTAATTTCTCGCCCGAAAAAAAAAACGAAAGGGGTACCACTGTCGTTTTTTTTTTTTGGGTCGAAATTTTGAGTTTCTCTGATCTTCTTGAAACTCTGTATTCTGATAGAGGGCCATGAGACTTAGACATGAGTGCAAATATGGAGGCTCTAGACCAGGGTTCGAATTACAAAGTGGCTTTCGGGGGAGCCCTTTTTTCCGATCCTCCCTGACTGACGTTAACGCTTTTGGTGCATGTTCGGGCATTTAAAACAATAGTGTGATGCAAAACAGGTTCGTTGTGTGTGGGTGATGGAAGGAGACACAGGGTCGGCAAATGCTGGAACTTGTGCACTTTTATTTACAAGGCTCTTTTACAGCGCCTGGTCGCGCTCAAATAACATTAAATAAAAATATCAAAAAGGCAACAGAAACAGATGATAATTAATAGGTTACTCTTTTCGCTGGACACAGCTTTCTGGATACAGTTTATAGACCCACTCTTTCCGCTGGATACAGCTTTCAGAAGTCACTTTCTCTCAGGATACGTGCACAAGCTCCCAGTCTCTCTCACACACTAATTTCAGCACGGCCCGCTTATATGCGGTCTCCTCATGCCAAGATTGAAATTTTACTGAAATCACAGACAGGTGTTTGTCATTTGAACTTGACTCACGTTCATCGCTCGGCTCTGTCCCCTCCCCACTCTCCCGCTACAGATTTCGCTGAACCACGCCCATTGCATTTATTAGTGGAGACAGATGTTCGGAAATAGAATTGAGCAAATAAACACTGACACATTTTTAATATCATCATTTATTTCAGGAACCTTAATGTACATAAAATCAAAATATATGCAACACAAAAAAGGGACAGTGTTAGAGCTCCCCCTAAATGTCTCAAAGTAGGCTTTCAGGGGAACCCAGGTCCTTTTCAGGGGAGTCGAGCTCCCCTTAGCTCCCCCGTAATTCGAACACTGCTCTAGACCCTTCCTGAGCTGAGATATTGAGATATTTATAATGGCATAAATGCTACGTGGGATCTCAATATCTCAGCTCAGGAAGGGTCTAGAGCTTCCATTTTTGCACTCAGGTCTAAGTCTCATGGCCCTCTATCAGAATCCAGAGTTTCAAGAAGATCAAAGCAACTCAGAATTTTGACCCAAAAAAAAAAAGACAGTGGTACCCCTTTCGTTTTTTTTTTGTTTTTTTTTTTGGTGCGAAAAAAAAAGTTTCTCCATTCTTCTTGAAACTCTGGATTCTGATAGAGGGCCATGAGACTTAAACCTGAGTGCAAAAATGGAGGCTCTAGACCCTCCCAGAGCCGAGATATTGAGATATTTATAATGGCATGAATGCTACATGGCATCTCAATATCTCAGCTCTGGAAGGGTCTAGAGCCTCCATTGTTGCACTCAGGTCTAAGTCTCATGTCCAGAGTTTTGAGAAGATTGGGGATACTTAATTTTTCGCCCCCCCCCCAAAAAAAACAAAAAAACGTAAGGGGTAACACTGTTGTTGTTGTTTTTTTCGGGTCGAAATTTAGATTTTCGATATCTCAGCTCTGGAAGGGTCTAGAGCCTCCATTGTTGCACTCAGGTCTATGTCTCATGGCCCTCTATCAGAATCCAGAGTTTTGAGAAGATTGGGGATACTCAATTTTTCGCCCAAAAAAAACGTAAGGGGTAAAACTGTCGTTTTTTTTTTTCGGGTTGAAATTTTGATTTTCGATATCTCAGCTCTGGAAGGGTCTAGAGCCTCCATTGTTGCACTCAGGTCTAAGTCTCATGGCCCTCTATCAGAATCCAGAGTTTTGAGAAGATTGGGGATACTTAATTTTTCACCCCAAAAAAAAAACGTAAGGGGTAACACTGTCGGTTTTTTTACGGGTCAAAATTTTGATTTTCGATATCTCAGCTCTGGAAGGGTCTAGAGCCTCCATTGTTGCACTCAGGTCTAAGTCTCATGGCCCTCTATCAGAATCCAGAGTTTTGAGAAGATTGGGGATACTTAATTTTTCGCCCAAAAAAAAAACCTAAGGGGTAACACTGTCGTTTTTTTTTCTGGTCGAAATTTTGATTTTTGATATCTCAGCTCTGGAAGGGTCTAGAGCCTCCATTGTTGCACTCAGGTCTATGTCTCATAGCCCTCTATCAGAATCCAGAGTTTTGAGAAGATTGGGCATACTTAATTTTTCGCCCCCCCCCCCCCCCAAAAAAAAAAAAAACGTAAGGGGTAACACTGTTGTTGTTTTTTTCGGGTCGAAATTTTGATTTTCGATATCTCAGCTCTGGAAGGGTCTAGACCCTCCATTGTTGCACTCAGGTCTATGTCTCATGGCCCTCTATCAGAATCCAGAGTTTTGAGAAGATTGGGCATACTTAATTTTTCGCCCAAAAAAAAAAACGTAAGGGGTACGCTGTCGTTTTTTTTACGGGTCGAAATTTTGATTTTCGATATCTCAGCTCTGGAAGGGTCTAGAGCCTCCATTGTTGCACTCAGGTCTATGTCTCATGGCCCTCTATCAGAATCCAGAGTATTGAGAAGATTGGGGATACTTAATTTTTCGCCCCAAAAAAAAACGTAAGGGGTAACACTGTCGTTTTTTTTAAGGGTCGAAATTTTAATTTTCGATATCTCAGCTCTGGAAGGGTCTAGAGCCTCCATTGTTGCACTCAGGTCTAAGTCTCATGGCCCTCTATCAGAATCCAGAGTTTTGAGAAGATTGGGGATACTTAATTTTTCGCCCCAAAAAAAAACGTAAGGGGTAACACTGTCGTTTTTTTTACGGGTCGAAATTTTGATTTTCGATATCTCAGCTCTGGAAGGGTCTAGAGCCTCCATTGTTGCACTCAGGTCTAAGTCTCATGGCCCTCTATCAGAATCCAGAGTTTTGAGAAGATTAGGGATACTTAATTTTTCGCCCAAAAAAAAAAACGTAAGGGGTAACACTGTCGTTTTTTTTTCTGGTCGAAATTTTGAATTTCGATATCTCAGCTCTGGAAGGGTCTAGAGCCTCCATTGTTGCACTCAGGTCTAAGTCTCATGGCCCTCTATCAGAATCCAGAGTTTTGAGAAGATTGGGGATACTTAATTTTTCAACCAAAAAAAAAAAACGTAAGGGGTAACACTGTCGGTTTTTTTTTTCGGGTCGAAATTTTGAATTTCGTTATCTCAGCTCTGGAAGGGTCTAGAGCCTACATTGTTGCACTCAGGTCTAAGTCTCGTGGCCCTCTATCAGAATCCAGAGTTTTGAGGAGATTGGGGATACTTAATTTTTCGCCCAAAAAAAAAAAACGTAAGGGGTAACACTGTTGTTGTTTTTTTCGGGTCGAAATTTTGATTTTCGATATCTCAGCTCTGGAAGGGTCTAGACCCTCCATTGTTGCACTTAGGTCTATGTCTCATGGCCCTCTATCAGAATCCAGAGTTTTGAGAAGATTGGGCATACTTAATTTTTCGCCCAAAAAAAAAAACGTAAGGGGTAACGCTGTCGTTTTTTTTGCGGGTCGAAATTTTGATTTTCGATATCTCAGCTCTGGAAGGGTCTAGAGCCTCCATTGTTGCACTCAGGTCTATGTCTCATGGCCCTCTATCAGAATCCAGAGTATTGAGAAGATTGGGGATACTTAATTTTTCGCCCCAAAAAAAAAACGTAAGGGGTAACACTGTCGTTTTTTTTAAGGGTCGAAATTTTAATTTTCAATATCTCAGCTCTGGAAGGGTCTAGAGCCTCCATTGTTGCACTCAGGTCTAAGTCTCATGGCCCTCTATCAGAATCCAGAGTTTTGAGAAGATTGGGGATACTGAATTTTTCGCCCCCAAAAAAAACGTAAGGGGTAACACTGTCGTTTTTTTTACGGGTCGAAATTTAGATTTTCGATATCTCAGCTCTGGAAGGGTCTAGAGCCTCCATTGTTGCACTCAGGTCTAAGTCTCATGGCCCTCTATCAGAATCCAGAGTTTTGAGAAGATTAGGGATGCTTAATTTTTCGCCCAAAAAAAAAAACGTAAGGGGTAACACTGTCGTTTTTTTTTCTGGTCGAAATTTTGAATTTCGATATCTCAGCTCTGGAAGGGTCTAGAGCCTCCATTGTTGCACTCAGGTCTAAGTCTCATGGCCCTCTATCAGAATCCAGAGTTTTGAGAAGATTGGGGATACTTAATTTTTCAACCAAAAAAAAAAAAACGTAAGGGGTAACACTGTCGTTTTTTTTTTCGGGTCGAAATATTGAATTTCGATATCTCAGCTCTGGAAGGGTCTAGAGCCTCCATTGTTGCACTCAGGTCTAAGTCTCATGGCCCTCCATCAGAATCCAGAGTTTTGATAAGATTGGGGATACTTAATTTTTTGCCCAAAAAAAAAAAAAAACGTAAGGGGTAACACTGTCGGTTTTTTTTCGGGTCGAAATTTTGAATTTCGATATCTCAGCTCTGGAAGGGTCTAGAGCCTCCATTGTTGCACTCAGGTCTAAGTCTCATGGCCCTCTATCAGAATCCAGAGTTTTGAGAAGATTGGGGATACTTAATTTTTCAACCAAAAAAAAAAAACGTAAGGGGTAACACTGTCGTTTTTTTTTTCGGGTCGAAATTTTGAATTTCGATATCTCAGCTCTGGAAGGGTCTAGAGCCTCCATTGTTACACTCAGGTCTAAGTCTCATGGTCCTCTATCAGAATCCAGAGTTTTGAGAAGATTGGGGATACTTCATTTTTCGCCCAAAAAAAAAAACGTAAGGGGTAACACTGTCGTTTTTTTTTTTCGGGTCGAAATTTTGAGTTTCGATATCTCAGCACTGGAAGGGTTTAGAGCCTCCATTGTTGCACTCAGGTCTATGTCTCATGGCCCTCTATCAGAATCCAGAGTTTTGAGAAGATTGGGGATACTTAATTTTTTGCCCAAAAAAAAAAACGTAAGGGGTAACACTGTCGTTTTTTTATCTGGTCGAAATTTTGAATTTCGATATCTCAGCTCTGGAAGGGTCTAGAGCCTCCATTGTTGCACTCAGGTCTAAGTCTCATGGCCCTCTATCAGAATCCAGAGTTTTGAGAAGATTGGGGATACTTAATTTTTCAACCAAAAAAAAAAAACGTAAGGGGTAACACTGTCGTTTTTTTTTTCGGGTCGAAATTTTGAATTTCGATATCTCAGCTCTGGAAGGGTCTAGAGCCTCCATTGTTGCACTCAGGTCTAAGTCTCATGGCCCTCTATCAGAATCCAGAGTTTTGAGAAGATTGGGGATACTTAATTTTTCAACCAAAAAAAAAAAAACGTAAGGGGTAACACTGTCGTTTTTTTTTTCGGGTCGAAATTTTGAATTTCGATATCTCAGCTCTGGAAGGGTCTAGAGCCTCCATTGTTGCACTCAGGTCTAAGTCTCATGGCCCTCCATCAGAATCCAGAGTTTTGATAAGATTGGGGATACTTAATTTTTCGCCCCCCAAAAAAACGTAAGGGGTAACACTGTCGTTTTTTTTTCGGGTCAAAATTTTGATTTTCGATATCTCAGCTCTGGAAGGGTCTAGAGCCTCCATTGTTACACTCAGGTCTAAGTCTCATGGTCCTCTATCAGAATCCAGAGTTTTGAGAAGATTGGGGATACTTAATTTTTCAACAAAAAAAAAAAACGTAAGGGGTAACACTGTCGTTTTTTTTTTCGGGTCGAAATTTTGAAATTCGATATCTCAGCTCTGGAAGGGTCTAGAGCCTCTATTGTTACACTCAGGTCTAAGACTCATGGTCCTCTATCAGAATCCAGAGTTTTGAGAAGATTGGGGATACTTCATTTTTCGCCCAAAAAAAAAAACGTAAGGGGTAACACTGTCGGTTTTTTTTCGGGTCGAAATTTTGAGTTTCGATATCTCAGCACTGGAAGGGTTTAGAGCCTCCATTGTTGCACTCAGTTCTAAGTCTCGTGGCCCTCTATCAGAATCCAGAGTTTTGAGAAGATTGGGGATACTTAATTTTTTGCCCCAAAAAAAAAACGTAAGGGGTAACACTGTCGTTTTTTTATCTGGTCGAAATTTTGAATTTCGATATCTCAGCTCTGGAAGGGTCTAGAGCCTCCATTGTTGCACTCAGGTCTATGTCTCATGGCCCTCTATCAGAATCCAGAGTTTTGAGAAGATTGGGGATACTTAATTTTTCGCCCCAAAAAAAAACGTAAGGGGTAACACTGTCGGGTTTTTTTTTCGGGTCGAAATTTTGAGTTTCGATATCTCAGCTCTGGAAGGGTCTAGAGCCTCTATTGTTGCACTCAGGTCTAAGTCTCATGGCCCTCTATCAGAGTCCAGAGTTTTGAGAAAATTAGGGATACTTAATTTTTCGCCCCAAAAAAAAAACGTAAGGGGTAACACTGTCGTTTTTTTTTTTGGGTCGAAATTTTGATTTTCGATATCTCAGCTAACCCTAACCCTAACCCTAACCCTAACCTCCATTGTTGCACTCAGGTCTATGTCTCATGGACCTATATCAGAATCCAAAGTTTTGAGAAGATTGGGGATACTTAATTTTTCGCCCAAAAAAAAAAACGTAAGGGGTAACACTGTCGTTTTTTTTTTCTTGTCGAAATTTTGAATTTCGATATCTCAGCTCTGGAAGGGTCTAGAGCCTCCAT
This sequence comes from Pimephales promelas, assembly GCF_988280905.1. NCBI lineage: Eukaryota > Metazoa > Chordata > Actinopteri > Cypriniformes > Leuciscidae > Pimephales > Pimephales promelas. The sequence goes on along the minus strand of NC_142769.1, from coordinate 31,233,811 downwards.
TGTTGCACTCAGGTCTAAGTCTCATGGTCCTCTATCAGAATCCAGAGTTTTGAGAAGATTGGGGATACTTAATTTTTCGCCCAAAAAAAAAATACGTAAGGGGTAACACTGTCGTTTTTTTTTTTCGGGTCGAAATTTTGAGTTTCGATATCTCAGCACTGGAAGGGTTTAGAGCCTCCATTGTTGCACTCAGGTCTATGTCTCATGGCCCTCTATCAGAATCCAGAGTTTTGAGAAGATTGGGGATACTTAATTTTTTGCCCAAAAAAAAAAACGTAAGGGGTAACACTGTCGTTTTTTTATCTGGTCGAAATTTTGAATTTCGATATCTCAGCTCTGGAAGGGTCTAGAGCCTCCATTGTTGCACTCAGGTCTAAGTCTCATGGCCCTCTATCAGAATCCAGAGTTTTGAGAAGATTGGGGATACTTAATTTTTCAACCAAAAAAAAAAACGTAAGGGGTAACACTTTCATTTTTTTTTTCGGGTCGAAATTTTGAATTTCGATATCTCAGCTCTGGAAGGGTCTAGAGCCTCCATTGTTGCACTCAGTTCTAAGTCTCGTGACCCTCTATCAGAATCCAGAGTTTTGAGAAGATTGTGGATACTTAATTTTTCGCCCAAAAAAAAAACATAAGGGGTAACACTGTCGTTTTTTTTTTCTGGTCGAAATTGTAATTTTCGATATCCCAGCTCTGGAAGGGTCTAGAGCCTCCATTGTTGCACTCAGGTCTATGTCTCATGGCCCTCTATCAGAATCCAGAGTTTTGAGAAGATTGGGGATACTTAATTTTTTGCCCAAAAAAAAAAAACGTAAGGGGTAACACTGTCGTTTTTTTTCGGGTCGAAATTTTGATTTTCGATATCTCAGCTCTGGAAGGGTCTAGAGCCTCCATTGTTGCACTCAGGTCTAAGTCTCATGGTCCTCTATCAGAATCCAGAGTTTTGAGAAGATTGGGGATACTTAATTTTTCGCCCAAAAAAAAACGTAAGGGGTAACACTGTCGTTTTTTTTTTCGGGTCGAAATTTTGAGTTTCGATATCTCAGCACTGGAAGGGTTTAGAGCCTCCATTGTTGCACTCAGGTCTATGTCTCATGGCCCTCTATCAGAATCCAGAGTTTTGAGAAGATTGGGGATACTTAATTTTTTGCCCCAAAAAAAAACGTAAGGGGTAACACTGTCGTTTTTTTATCTGGTTGAAATTTTGAATTTCGATATCTCAGCTCTGGAAGGGTCTAGAGCCTCCATTGTTGCACTCAGGTCTAAGTCTCATGGTCCTCTATCAGAATCCAGAGTTTTGAGAAGATTGGGGATACTTAATTTTTCAACCAAAAAAAAAAAACGTAAGGGGTAACACTGTCGTTTTTTTTTTCGAGTCGAAATTTTGAATTTCGATATCTCAGCTCTGGAAGGGTTTAGAGCCTCCATTGTTGCACTCAGGTCTATGTCTCATGGCCCTCTATCAGAATCCAGAGTTTTGAGAAGATTGGGGATAATTAATTTTTTGCCCAAAAAAAAAAACGTAAGGGGTAACACTGTCGTTTTTTTATCTGGTCGAAATTTTGAATTTCGATATCTCAGCTCTGGAAGGGTCTAGAGCCTCCATTGTTGCACTCAGGTCTAAGTCTCATGGCCCTCTATCAGAATCCAGAGTTTTGAGAAGATTGGGGATACTTAATTTTTCAACCAAAAAAAAAAACGTAAGGGGTAACACTGTCGTTTTTTTTTTCGGGTCGAAATTTTGAATTTCGATATCTCAGCTCTGGAAGGGTCTAGAGCCTCCATTGTTGCACTCAGGTCTAAGTCTCATGGCCCTCTATCAGAATCCAGAGTTTTGAGAAGATTGGGGATACTTAATTTTTCAACCAAAAAAAAAACGTAAGGGGTAACACTGTCGGGTTTTTTTTCTGTTCGAAATTTTGAATTTCGATATCTCAGCTCTGGAAGGGTCTAGAGCCTCCATTGTTGCACTCAGGTCTAAGTCTCATGGCCCTCCATCAGAATCCAGAGTTTTGATAAGATTGGGGATACTTAATTTTTCGCCCCAAAAAAAAACGTAAGGGGTAACACTGTCGTTTTTTTTCGGGTCAAAATTTTGATTTTCGATATCTCAGCTCTGGAAGGGTCTAGAGCCTCCATTGTTACACTCAGGTCTAAGTCCCATGGTCCTCTATCAGAATCCAGAGTTTTGAGAAAATTGGGGATACTTAATTTTTCAACCAAAAAAAAAAAAACGTAAAGGGGTAACACTGTCGTTTTTTTTTTCGGGTCGAAATTTTGAGTTTCGATATCTCAGCACTGGAAGGGTTTAGAGCCTCCATTGTTGCACTCAGTTCTAAGTCTCGTGGCCCTCTATCAGAATCCAGAGTTTTGAGAAGATTGGGGATACTTAATTTTTTGCCCAAAAAAAAAAACGTAAGGGGTAACACTGTCGTTTTTTTATCTGGTCGAAATTTTGAATTTCGATATCTCAGCTCTGGAAGGGTCTAGACCCTCCATTGTTGCACTCAGGTCTATGTCTCATGGCCCTCTATCAGAATCCAGAGTTTTGAGAAGATTGGGGATACTTAATTTTTCGCCCCAAAAAAAAAACGTAAGGGGTAACACTGTCGTTTTTTTTTTCTGGTCGAAATTTTGAATTTCGATTTCTCAGCTCTGGAAGGGTCTAGAGCCTCCATTGTTGCACTCAGGTCTATGTCTCATGGCCCTCTATCAGAATCCAGAGTTTTGAGAAGATTGGGGATACTTAATTTTTCGCCCAAAAAAAAAAAACGTAAGGGGTAACACTGTCGTTTTTTTTTTTCGGGTCGAAATTTTGAGTTTCGATATCTCAGCTCTGGAAGGGTCTAGAGCCTCCATTGTTGCACTCAGGTCTAAGTCTCATGGCCCTCCATCAGAATCCAGAGTTTTGATAAGATTGGGGATACTTAATTTTTTGCCCAAAAAAAAAAAAAACGTAAGGGGTAACACTGTCGTTTTTTTTTCGGGTCGAAATTTTGAATTTCGATATCTCAGCTCTGGAAGGGTCTAGAGCCTCCATTGTTGCACTCAGGTCTAAGTCTCATGGCCCTCTATCAGAATCCAGAGTTTTGAGAAGATTGGGGATACTTAATTTTTCAACCAAAAAAAAAAAAACGTAAGGGGTAACACTGTCGTTTTTTTTTTCGGGTCGAAATTTTGAATTTCGATATATCAGCTCTGGAAGGGTCTAGAGCCTCCATTGTTACACTCAGGTCTAAGTCTCATGGTCCTCTATCAGAATCCAGAGTTTTGAGAAGATTGGGGATACTTCATTTTTCGCCCAAAAAAAAACGTAAGGGGTAACACTGTCGTTTTTTTTTTCGGGTCGAAATTTTGAGTTTCGATATCTCAGCACTGGAAGGGTTTAGAGCCTCCATTGTTGCACTCAGGTCTATGTCTCATGGCCCTCTATCAGAATCCAGAGTTTTGAGAAGATTGGGGATACTTAATTTTTTGCCCAAAAAAAAAAACGTAAGGGGTAACACTGTCGTTTTTTTATCTGGTCGAAATTTTGAATTTCGATATCTCAGCTCTGGAAGGGTCTAGAGCCTCCATTGTTGCACTCAGGTCTAAGTCTCATGGCCCTCTATCAGAATCCAGAGTTTTGAGAAGATTGGGGATACTTAATTTTTCAACCAAAAAAAAAAAACGTAAGGGGTAACACTGTCGTTTTTTTTTTCGGGTCGAAATTTTGAATTTCGATATCTCAGCTCTGGAAGGGTCTAGAGCCTCCATTGTTGCACTCAGGTCTAAGTCTCATGGCCCTCCATCAGAATCCAGAGTTTTGATAAGATTGGGGGTACTTAATTTTTCAACCAAAAAAAAAAAACGTAAGGGGTAACACTGTCGTTTTTTTTCGGGTCAAAATTTTGATTTTCGATATCTCAGCTCTGGAAGGGTCTAGAGCCTCCATTGTTACACTCAGGTCTAAGTCTCATGGTCCTCTATCAGAATCCAGAGTTTTGAGAAGATTGGGGATACTTCATTTTTCGCCCAAAAAAAAAAACGTAAGGGGTAACACTGTCGGTTTTTTTTTCGGGTCGAAATTTTGAGTTTCGATATCTCAGCACTGGAAGGGTTTAGAGCCTCCATTGTTGCACTCAGTTCTAAGTCTCGTGGCCCTCTATCAGAATCCAGAGTTTTGAGAAGATTGGGGATACTTAATTTTTTGCCCCAAAAAAAAACGTAAGGGGTAACACTGTCGTTTTTTTATCTGGTCGAAATTTTGATTTTCGATATCTCAGCTCTGGAAGGGTCTAGAGCCTCCATTGTTGCACTCAGGTCTATGTCTCATGGCCCTCTATCAGAATCCAGAGTTTTGAGAAGATTGGGGATACTTAATTTTTCGCCCAAAAAAAAAACGTAAGGGGTAACACTGTCGGGTTTTTTTTTCGGGTCGAAATTTTGAGTTTCGATATCTCAGCTCTGGAAGGGTCTAGAGCCTCTATTGTTGCACTCAGGTCTAAGTCTCATGGCCCTCTATCAGAGTCCAGAGTTTTGAGAAAATTAGGGATACTTAATTTTTCGCCCCAAAAAAAAAACGTAAGGGGTAACACTGTCGTTTTTTTTTTTGGGTCGAAATTTTGATTTTCGATATCTCAGCTAACCCTAACCCTAACCCTAACCCTAACCCTAACCTCCATTGTTGCACTCAGGTCTATGTCTCATGGACCTATATCAGAATCCAAAGTTTTGAGAAGATTGGGGATACTTAATTTTTCGCCCAAAAAAAAAAAACGTAAGGGGTAACACTGTCGTTTTTTTTTTCTTGTCGAAATTTTGAATTTCGATATCTCAGCTCTGGAAGGGTCTAGAGCCTCCATTGTTGCACTCAGGTCTAAGTCTCATGGTCCTCTATCAGAATCCAGAGTTTTGAGAAGATTGGGGATACTTAATTTTTCGCCCAAAAAAAAAAATACGTAAGGGGTAACACTGTCGTTTTTTTTTTTCGGGTCGAAATTTTGAGTTTCGATATCTCAGCACTGGAAGGGTTTAGAGCCTCCATTGTTGCACTCAGGTCTATGTCTCATGGCCCTCTATCAGAATCCAGAGTTTTGAGAAGATTGGGGATACTTAATTTTTTGCCCAAAAAAAAAAACGTAAGGGGTAACACTGTCGTTTTTTTATCTGGTCGAAATTTTGAATTTCGATATCTCAGCTCTGGAAGGGTCTAGAGCCTCCATTGTTGCACTCAGGTCTAAGTCTCATGGCCCTCTATCAGAATCCAGAGTTTTGAGAAGATTGGGGATACTTAATTTTTCGCCCAAAAAAAAAACGTAAGGGGTAACACTGTCGTTTTTTTTTTTCGGGTCGAAATTTTGAGTTTCGATATCTCAGCTCTGGAAGGGTCTAGAGCCTCTATTGTTGCACTCAGGTCTAAGTCTCATGGCCCTCTATCAGAATCCAGAGTTTTGAGAAGATTAGGGATACTTAATTTTTCGCCCCCCAAAAAAAACGTCAGGGGTAACACTGTCGTTTTTCTTACGGGTCGAAATTTTGATTTTCGATATCTCAGCTAACACTAACCCTAACCCTAACCCTAACCCTAACCTCCATTGTTGCACTCAGGTCTATGTCTCGTGGCCCTCTATCAGAATTCAGAGTTTTGAGAAGATTGGGGATACTTAATTTTTCGCCCAAAAAAAAAAAAACATAAGGGGTAACACTGTCGTTTTTTTTTCTGGTCGAAATTGTAGTTTTCGATATCTCAGCTCTGGAAGGGTCTAGAGCCTCCATTGTTGCACTCAGGTCTATGTCTCATGGCCCTCTATCAGAATCCAGAGTTTTGAGAAGATTGGGGATACTTAATTTTTCGCCCAACAAAAAAACGTAAAGGGTAACACTGTCGTTTTTTTTACGGGTCGAAATTTTGATTTTCGATATCTCAGCTCTGGAAGGGTCTAGAGCTTCCATTGTTGCACTCAGGTCTATGTCTCATGCCCCTCTATCAGAATCCAGAGTTTTGAGAAGATTGGGGATACTTAATTTTTCACCCAAAAAAAAAAAACGTAAGGGGTAACACTGTCGTTTTTTTTCGGGTCGACATTTTGAGTTTCGATATCTCAGCACTGGAAGGGTCTAGAGCCTCCATTGTTGCACTCAGGTCTATGTCTCATGGCCCTCTATCAGAATCCAGAGTTTTGAGAAGATTGGGGATACTTAATTTTTCGCCCGAAAAAAAAAACGTAAGGGGTAACACTGTCGTTTTTTTTTTTTCGGGTCGAAATTTTGAGTTTCGATATCTCAGCTCTGGAAGGGTGTAGAGCCTCTATTGTTGCACTCAGGTCTAAGTCTCATGGCCCTCTATCAGAATCCAGAGTTTTGAGAAGATTAGGGATACTTAATTTTTCGCCCCCCAAAAAAAACGTAAGGGGTAACACTGTCGTTTTTTTTACGGGTCGAAATTTTGATTTTCGATATCTCAGCTAACCCTAACCCTAACCCTAACCCTAACCTCCATTGTTGCACTCAGGTCTATGTCTCATGGACCTATATCAGAATCCAGAGTTTTGAGAAGATTGGGGATACTTAATTTTTCGCCCAAAAAAAAAAACGTAAGGGGTAACACTGTCGTTTTTTTTTTCTGGTCGAAATTTTTAATTTCGATATCTCAGCTCTGGAAGGGTCTAGAGCCTCCATTGTTGCACTCAGGTCTATGTCTCATGGCCCTCTATCAGAATCCAGAGTTTTGAGAAGATTGGGGATACTTAATTTTTCGCCCCCCCAAAAAAAACGTAAGGGGTAACACTGTCGGTTTTTTTCGGGTCGAAATTTTGAGTTTCGATATCTCAGCACTGGAAGGGTTTAGAGCCTCCATTGTTGCACTCAGGTCTATGTCTCATGGCCCTCTATCAGAATCCAGAGTTTTGAGAAGATTGGGGATACTTAATTTTTTGCCCAAAAAAAAAAACGTAAGGGGTAACACTGTCGTTTTTTTATCTGGTCGAAATTTTGAATTTCGATATCTCAGCTCTGGAAGGGTCTAGAGCCTCCATTGTTGCACTCAGGTCTAAGTCTCATGGCCCTCTATCAGAATTCAGAGTTTTGAGAAGATTGGGGATACTTAATTTTTCAACCAAAAAAAAAAAACGTAAGGGGTAACACTGTCGTTTTTTTTTTTCGGGTCGAAATTTTGAATTTCGATATCTCAGCTCTGGAAGGGTCTAGAGCCTCCATTGTTACACTCAGGTCTAAGTCTCATGGTCCTCTATCAGAATCCAGAGTTTTGAGAAGATTGGGGATACTTAATTTTTCGCCCCCAAAAAAAAACGTAAGGGGTAACACTGTCGTTTTTTTTTCGGGTCGAAATTTTGAGTTTCGATATCTCAGCACTGGAAGGGTTTAGAGCCTCCATTGTTGCACTCAGGTCTATGTCTCTTGGCCCTCTATCAGAATCCAGAGTTTTGAGAAGATTGGGGATACTTAATTTTTCGCCCAAAAAAAAAAACATAAGGGGTAACACTGTAGTTTTTTTTTTTCTGGTCGAAATTGTAATTTTCGATATCTCAGCACTGGAAGGGTCTAGAGCCTCCATTGTTGCACTCAGGTCTATGTCTCATGGCCCTCTATCAGAATCCAGAGTTTTGAGAAGATTGGGGATACTTAATTTTTCGCCCAAAAAAAAAACGTAAGGGGTAACACTGTCGTTTTTTTTTTTTCGGGTCGAAATTTTGAGTTTCGATATCTCAGCTCTGGAAGGGTCTAGAGCCTCTATTGTTGCACTCAGGTCTAAGTCTCATGGCCCTCTATCAGAATCCAGAGTTTTGAGAAGATTAGGGATACTTAATTTTTCGCCCCCCAAAAAAAACGTAAGGGGTAACACTGTCGTTTTTTTTACGGGTCGAAATTTTGATTTTCGATATCTCAGCTAACCCTAACCCTAACCCTAACCCTAACCCTAACCTCCATTGTTGCACTCAGGTCTATGTCTCGTGGCCCTCTATCAGAATTCAGAGTTTTGAGAAGATTGGGGATACTTAATTTTTCGCCCCAAAAAAAAAAAACATAAGGGGTAACACTGTCGTTTTTTTTTTCTGGTCGAAATTGTAATTTTCGATATCTCAGCTCTGGAAGGGTCTAGAGCCTCCATTGTTGCACTCAGGTCTATGTCTCATGGCCCTCTATCAGAATCCAGAGTTTTGAGAAGATTGGGGATACTTAATTTTTCGCCCAACAAAAAAAAATGTAAGGGGTAACACTGTCGGTTTTTTTTTTCGGGTCGAAATTTTGAGTTTCGATATCTCAGCTCTGGAAGGGTCTAGAGCCTCTATTGTTGCACTCAGGTCTAAGTCTCATGGCCCTCTATCAGAATCCAGAGTTTTGAGAAGATTAGGGATACTTAATTTTTCGCCCCCAAAAAAAACGTAAGGGGTAACACTGTCGTTTTTTTTTCGGGTCGAAATTTTGATTTTCGATATCTCAGCAAACCCTAACCCTAACCCTAACCCTAACCCTAACCTCCATTGTTGCACTCAGGTCTATGTCTCATGGACCTATATCAGAATCCAGAGTTTTGAGAAGATTGGGGATACTTAATTTTTCGCCCAAAAAAAAAACGTAAGGGGTAACACTGTGTTTTTTTTTACGGGTCGAAATTTTGATTTTCGATATCTCAGCTCTGGAAGGGTCTAGAGCCTCCATTGTTGCACTCAGGTCTATGTCTCATGCCCCTCTATCAGAATCCAGAGTTTTGAGAAGATTGGGGATACTTAATTTTTCACCCAAAAAAAAAAACGTAAGGGGTAACACTGTCGTTTTTTTTCGGGTCGACATTTTGAGTTTCGATATCTCAGCACTGGAAGGGTCTAGAGCCTCCATTGTTGCACTCAGGTCTATGTCTCATGGCCCTCTATCAGAATCCAGAGTTTTGAGAAGATTGGGGATACTTAATTTTTCGCCCGAAAAAAAAAACGTAAGGGGTAACACTGTCGTTTTTTTTTTTTCGGGTCGAAATTTTGAGTTTCGATATCTCAGCTCTGGAAGGGTCTAGAGCCTCTATTGTTGCACTCAGGTCTAAGTCTCATGGCCCTCTATCAGAATCCAGAGTTTTGAGAAGATTAGGGATACTTAATTTTTCGCCCCAAAAAAAAACGTAAGGGGTAACACTGTCGTTTTTTTTACGGGTCGAAATTTTGATTTTCGATATCTCAGCTAACCCTAACCCTAACCCTAACCCTAACCCTAACCTCCATTGTTGCACTCAGGTCTATGTCTCATGGACCTATATCAGAATCCAGAGTTTTGAGAAGATTGGGGATACTTAATTTTTCGCCCAAAAAAAAAAACGTAAGGGGTAACACTGTCGTTTTTTTTTTCTGGTCGAAATTTTGAATTTCGATATCTCAGCTCTGGAAGGGTCTAGAGCCTCCATTGTTACACTCAGGTCTAAGTCTCATGGTCCTCTATCAGAATCCAGAGTTTTGAGAAGATTGGGGATACTTAATTTTTCGCCCAAAAAAAAAAACGTAAGGGGTAACACTGTCGTTTTTTTTTCGGGTCGAAATTTTGAGTTTGGATATCTCAGCACTGGAAGGGTTTAGAGCCTCCATTGTTGCACTCAGGTCTATGTCTCATGGCCCTCTATCAGAATCCAGAGTTTTGAGAAGATTGGGGATACTTAATTTTTTGCCCAAAAAAAAAAAAACGTAAGGGGTAACACTGTCGTTTTTTTATCTGGTCGAAATTTTGAATTTCGATATCTCAGCTCTGGAAGGGTCTAGAGCCTCCATTGTTGCACTCAGGTCTAAGTCTCATGGCCCTCTATCAGAATCCAGAGTTTTGAGAAGATTGGGGATACTTAATTTTTCAACCAAAAAAAAAAACGTAAGGGGTAACACTGTCGTTTTTTTTTTTCGGGTCGAAATTTTGAATTTCGATATCTCAGCTCTGGAAGGGTCTAGAGCCTCCATTGTTACACTCAGGTCTAAGTCTCATGGTCCTCTATCAGAATCCAGAGTTTTGAGAAGATTGGGGATACTTAATTTTTCGCCAAAAAAAAAAATGTAAGGGGTAACACTGTCGTTTTTTTTTCGGGTCGAAATTTTGAGTTTCGATATCTCAGCACTGGAAGGGTTTAGAGCCTCCATTGTTGCACTCAGGTCTATGTCTCATGGCCCTCTATCAGAATCCAGAGTTTTGAGAAGATTGGGGATACTTAATTTTTTGCCCAAAAAAAAAACGTAAGGGGTAGCACTGTCGTTTTTTTATCTGGTCGAAATTTTGAATTTCGATATCTCAGCTCTGGAAGGGTCTAGAGCCTCCATTGTTGCACTCAGGTCTAAGTCTCATGGCCCTCTATCAGAATCCAGAGTTTTGAGAAGATTGGGGATACAAAATTTATTTTTTAACCAAAAAAAAAAAACGTAAGGGGTAACACTGTCGTTTTTTTTTTTTGGGTCAAAATTTTGAATTTCGATATCTCAGCTCTGGAAGGGTCTAGAGCCTCCATTGTTGCACTCAGGTCTAAGTCTCGTGGCCCTCTATCAGAATCCAGAATTTTGAGAAGATTGGGGATACTTAATTTTTCGCCCAAAAAAAAAACCATAAGGGGTAACACTGTCGTTTTTTTTTTCTGGTCGAAATTGTAATTTTCGATATCTCAGCTCTGGAAGGGTCTAGAGCCTCCATTGTTGCACTCAGGTCTATGTCTCATGGCCCTCTATCAGAATCCAGAGTTTTGAGAAGATTGGGGATACTTAATTTTTCGCCCAAAAAAAAAAACGTAAGGGGTAACACTGTGTTTTTTTTTACGGGTCGAAATTTTGATTTTCGATATCTCAGCTCTGGAAGGGTCTAGAGCCTCCATTGTTGCACTCAGGTCTATGTCTCATGCCCCTCTATCAGAATCCAGAGTTTTGAGAAGATTGGGGATACTTAATTTTTCACCCAAAAAAAAAAACGTAAGGGGTAACACTGTCGTTTTTTTTTCGGGTCGACATTTTGAGTTTCGATATCTCAGCACTGGAAGGGTCTAGAGCCTCCATTGTTGCACTCAGGTCTATGTCTCATGGCCCTCTATCAGAATCCAGAGTTTTGAGAAGATTGGGGATACTTAATTTTTCGCCCGAAAAAAAAAAACGTAAGGGGTAACACTGTCGTTTTTTTTTTTTCGGGTCGAAATTTTGAGTTTCGATATCTCAGCTCTGGAAGGGTCTAGAGCCTCTATTGTTGCACTCAGGTCTAAGTCTCATGGCCCTCTATCAGAATCCAGAGTTTTGAGAAGATTAGGGATACTTAATTTTTCGCCCCAAAAAAAAAACGTAAGGGGTAACACTGTCGTTTTTTTTACGGGTCGAAATTTTGATTTTCGATATCTCAGCTAACCCTAACCCTAACCCTAACCCTAACCCTAACCCTAACCTCCATTGTTGCACTCAGGTCTATGTCTCATGGACCTATATCAGAATCCAGAGTTTTGAGAAGATTGGGGATACTTAAATTTTCGCCCAAAAAAAAAACGTAAGGGGTAACACTGTCGTTTTTTTTTTCTGGTCGAAATTTTGAATTTCGATATCTCAGCTCTGGAAGGGTCTAGAGCCTCCATTGTTGCACTCAGGTCTATGTCTCATGCCCCTCTATCAGAATCCAGAGTTTTGAGAAGATTGGGGATACTTAATTTTTCACCCAAAAAAAAAAACGTAAGGGGTAACACTGTCGTTTTTTTTTTCGGGTCGAAATTTTGAGTTTCGATATCTCAGCACTGGAAGGGTTTAGAGCCTCCATTGTTGCACTCAGGTCTATGTCTCATGGCCCTCTATCAGAATCCAGAGTTTTGAGAAGATTGGGGATACTTAATTTTTTGCCCAAAAAAAAAAACGTAAGGGGTAACACTGTCGTTTTTTTATCTGGTCGAAATTTTGAATTTCGATATCTCAGCTCTGGAAGGGTCTAGAGCCTCCATTGTTGCACTCAGGTCTATGTCTCATGGCCCTCTATCAGAATCCAGAGTTTTGAGAAGATTGGGGATACTTAATTTTTCGCCCAAAAAAAAAAACATAAGGGGTAACACTGTAGTTTTTTTTTTTCTGGTCGAAATTGTAATTTTCGATATCTCAGCTCTGGAAGGGTCTAGAGCCTCCATTGTTGCACTCAGGTCTATGTCTCATGGCCCTCTATCAGAATCCAGAGTTTTGAGAAGATTGGGGATACTTAATTTTTCGCCCAAAAAAAAAACGTAAGGGGTAACACTGTCGTTTTTTTTTTTCGGGTCGAAATTTTGAGTTTCGATATCTCAGCTCTGGAAGGGTCTAGAGCCTCTATTGTTGCACTCAGGTCTAAGTCTCATGGCCCTCTATCAGAATCCAGAGTTTTGAGAAGATTAGGGATACTTAATTTTTCGCCCCCCAAAAAAAACGTAAGGGGTAACACTGTCGTTTTTTTTACGGGTCGAAATTTTGATTTTCGATATCTCAGCTAACCCTAACCCTAACCCTAACCCTAACCCTAACCTCCATTGTTGCACTCAGGTCTATGTCTCGTGGCCCTCTATCAGAATTCAGAGTTTTGAGAAGATTGGGGATACTTAATTTTTCGCCCCAAAAAAAAAAAACATAAGGGGTAACACTGTCGTTTTTTTTTTCTGGTCGAAATTGTAATTTTCGATATCTCAGCTCTGGAAGGGTCTAGAGCCTCCATTGTTGCACTCAGGTCTATGTCTCATGGCCCTCTATCAGAATCCAGAGTTTTGAGAAGATTGGGGATACTTAATTTTTCGCCCAACAAAAAAAAACGTAAGGGGTAACACTGTCGGTTTTTTTTTTTCGGGTCGAAATTTTGAGTTTCGATATCTCAGCTCTGGAAGGGTCTAGAGCCTCTATTGTTGCACTCAGGTCTAAGTCTCATGGCCCTCTATCAGAATCCAGAGTTTTGAGAAGATTAGGGATACTTAATTTTTCGCCCCCAAAAAAAAACGTAAGGGGTAACACTGTCGTTTTTTTTTCGGGTCGAAATTTTGATTTTCGATATCTCAGCAAACCCTAACCCTAACCCTAACCCTAACCCTAACCCTAACCCTAACCTCCATTGTTGCACTCAGGTCTATGTCTCATGGACCTATATCAGAATCCAGAGTTTTGAGAAGATTGGGGATACTTAATTTTTCGCCCCAAAAAAAAACGTAAGGGGTAACACTGTGTTTTTTTTTACGGGTCGAAATTTTGATTTTCGATATCTCAGCTCTGGAAGGGTCTAGAGCCTCCATTGTTGCACTCAGGTCTATGTCTCATGCCCCTCTATCAGAATCCAGAGTTTTGAGAAGATTGGGGATACTTAATTTTTCACCCAAAAAAAAAAACGTAAGGGGTAACACTGTCGTTTTTTTTTCGGGTCGACATTTTGAGTTTCGATATCTCAGCACTGGAAGGGTCTAGAGCCTCCATTGTTGCACTCAGGTCTATGTCTCATGGCCCTCTATCAGAATCCAGAGTTTTGAGAAGATTGGGGATACTTAATTTTTCGCCCGAAAAAAAAAACGTAAGGGGTAACACTGTCGGTTTTTTTTTTTTTGGGTCGAAATTTTGAGTTTCGATATCTCAGCTCTGGAAGGGTCTAGAGCCTCTATTGTTGCACTCAGGTCTAAGTCTCATGGCCCTCTATCAGAATCCAGAGTTTTGAGAAGATTAGGGATACTTAATTTTTCGCCCCAAAAAAAAACGTAAGGGGTAACACTGTCGTTTTTTTTACGGGTCGAAATTTTGATTTTCGATATCTCAGCTAACCCTAACCCTAACCCTAACCCTAACCCTAACCCTAACCCTAACCTCCATTGTTGCACTCAGGTCTATGTCTCATGGACCTATATCAGAATCCAGAGTTTTGAGAAGATTGGGGATACTTAATTTTTCGCCCAAAAAAAAAACATAAGGGGTAACACTGTCGTTTTTTTTTTCTGGTCGAAATTTTGAATTTCGATATCTCAGCTCTGGAAGGGTCTAGAGCCTCCATTGTTACACTCAGGTCTAAGTCTCATGGTCCTCTATCAGAATCCAGAGTTTTGAGAAGATTGGGGATACTTAATTTTTCGCCCAAAAAAAAAAACGTAAGGGGTAACACTGTCGTTTTTTTTTCGGGTCGAAATTTTGAGTTTGGATATCTCAGCACTGGAAGGGTTTAGAGCCTCCATTGTTGCACTCAGGTCTATGTCTCGTGGCCCTCTATCAGAATCCAGAGTTTTGAGAAGATTGGGGATACTTAATTTTTTGCCCAAAAAAAAAAAAACGTAAGGGGTAACACTGTCGTTTTTTTATCTGGTCGAAATTTTGAATTTCGATATCTCAGCTCTGGAAGGGTCTAGAGCCTCCATTGTTGCACTCAGGTCTAAGTCTCATGGCCCTCTATCAGAATCCAGAGTTTTGAGAAGATTGGGGATACTTAATTTTTCAACCAAAAAAAAAAACGTAAGGGGTAACACTGTCGTTTTTTTTTTTCGGGTCGAAATTTTGAATTTCGATATCTCAGCTCTGGAAGGGTCTAGAGCCTCCATTGTTACACTCAGGTCTAAGTCTCATGGTCCTCTATCAGAATCCAGAGTTTTGAGAAGATTGGGGATACTTAATTTTTCGCCAAAAAAAAAAATGTAAGGGGTAACACTGTCGTTTTTTTTCCGGGTCGAAATTTTGAGTTTCGATATCTCAGCACTGGAAGGGTTTAGAGCCTCCATTGTTGCACTCAGGTCTATGTCTCATGGCCCTCTATCAGAATCCAGAGTTTTGAGAAGATTGGGGATACTTAATTTTTTGCCCAAAAAAAAACGTAAGGGGTAGCACTGTCGTTTTTTTATCTGGTCGAAATTTTGAATTTCGATATCTCAGCTCTGGAAGGGTCTAGAGCCTCCATTGTTGCACTCAGGTCTAAGTCTCATGGCCCTCTATCAGAATCCAGAGTTTTGAGAAGATTGGGGATACAAAATTTATTTTTTAACCAAAAAAAAAAAAACGTAAGGGGTAACACTGTCGTTTTTTTTTGGGGGTCAAAATTTTGAATTTCGATATCTCAGCTCTGGAAGGGTCTAGAGCCTCCATTGTTGCACTCAGGTCTAAGTCTCGTGGCCCTCTATCAGAATCCAGAATTTTGAGAAGATTGGGGATACTTAATTTTTCGCCCAAAAAAAAAAACATAAGGGGTAACACTGTCGTTTTTTTTTTCTGGTCGAAATTGTAATTTTCGATATCTCAGCTCTGGAAGGGTCTAGAGCCTCCATTGTTGCACTCAGGTCTATGTCTCATGGACCTATATCAGAATCCAGAGTTTTGAGAAGATTGGGGATACTTAATTTTTCGCCCAAAAAAAAAAACGTAAGGGGTAACACTGTCGTTTTTTTTTTCTGGTCGAAATTTTGAATTTCGATATCTCAGCTCTGGAAGGGTCTAGAGCCTCCATTGTTACACTCAGGTCTAAGTCTCATGGTCCTCTATCAGAATCCAGAGTTTTGAGAAGATTGGGGATACTTAATTTTTCGCCCAAAAAAAAAAACGTAAGGGGTAACACTGTCGTTTTTTTTTCGGGTCGAAATTTTGAGTTTCGATATCTCAGCACTGGAAGGGTTTAGAGCCTCCATTGTTGCACTCAGGTCTATGTCTCATGGCCCTCTATCAGAATCCAGAGTTTTGAGAAGATTGGGGATACTTAATTTTTTGCCCAAAAAAAAAAAACGTAAGGGGTAACACTGTCGTTTTTTTTTTCGGGTCGAAATTTTGAATTTCGATATCTCAGCTCTGGAAGGGTCTAGAGCCTCCATTGTTACACTCAGGTCTAAGTCTCATGGTCCTCTATCAGAATCCAGAGTTTTGAGAAGATTGGGGATACTTAATTTTTCGCCCAAAAAAAAAAATGTAAGGGGTAACACTTTCGTTTTTTTTTCGGGTCGAAATTTTGAGTTTCGATATCTCAGCACTGGAAGGGTTAAGAGCCTCCATTGTTGCACTCAGGTCTATGTCTCATGGCCCTCTATCAGAATCCAGAGTTTTGAGAAGATTGGGGATACTTAATTTTTTGCCCAAAAAAAAAAAACGTAAGGGGTAACACTGTCGTTTTTTTATCTGGTCGAAATTTTGAATTTCGATATCTCAGCTCTGGAAGGGTCTAGAGCCTCCATTGTTGCACTCAGGTCTAAGTCTCATGGCCCTCTATCAGAATCCAGAGTTTTGAGAAGATTGGGGATACTTAATTTTTCAACCAAAAAAAAAAAAACGTAAGGGGTAACACTGTCGTTTTTTTTTTTTGGGTCAAAATTTTGAATTTCGATATCTCAGCTCTGGAAGGGTCTAGAGCCTCCATTGTTGCACTCAGGTCTAAGTCTCGTGGCCCTCTATCAGAATCCAGAATTTTGATAAGATTGGGGATACTTAATTTTTCGCCCCAAAAAAAAACATAAGGGGTAACACTGTCGTTTTTTTTTTTCTGGTCGAAATTGTAATTTTCGATATCTCAGCTCTGGAAGGGTCTAGAGCCTCCATTTTTGCACTCAGGTCTAAGTCTCATGGCCCTCTATCAGAATCCAGAGTTTTGAGAAGATTGGGGATACTTAATTTTTCAACCAAAAAAAAAAAACGTAAGGGGTAACACTGTCGTTTTTTTTTTTCGGGTCGAAATTTTGAATTTCGATATCTCAGCTCTTGAAGGGTCTAGAGCCTCCATTGTTACACTCAGGTTTAAGTCTCATGGTCCTCTATCAGAATCCAGAGTTTTGAGAAGATTGGGGATACTTAATTTTTCGCCCCAAAAAAAAACGTAAGGGGTAACACTGTCGTTTTTTTTACGGGTCGAAATTTTGATTTTCGATATCTCAGCTAACCCTAACCCTAACCCTAACCCTAACCCTAACCCTAACCCTAACCTCCATTGTTGCACTCAGGTCTATGTCTCATGGACCTATATCAGAATCCAGAGTTTTGAGAAGATTGGGGATACTTAATTTTTCGCCCAAAAAAAAAACATAAGGGGTAACACTGTCGTTTTTTTTTTCTGGTCGAAATTTTGAATTTCGATATCTCAGCTCTGGAAGGGTCTAGAGCCTCCATTGTTACACTCAGGTCTAAGTCTCATGGTCCTCTATCAGAATCCAGAGTTTTGAGAAGATTGGGGATACTTAATTTTTCGCCCAAAAAAAAAAACGTAAGGGGTAACACTGTCGTTTTTTTTTCGGGTCGAAATTTTGAGTTTGGATATCTCAGCACTGGAAGGGTTTAGAGCCTCCATTGTTGCACTCAGGTCTATGTCTCGTGGCCCTCTATCAGAATCCAGAGTTTTGAGAAGATTGGGGATACTTAATTTTTTGCCCAAAAAAAAAAAAACGTAAGGGGTAACACTGTCGTTTTTTTATCTGGTCGAAATTTTGAATTTCGATATCTCAGCTCTGGAAGGGTCTAGAGCCTCCATTGTTGCACTCAGGTCTAAGTCTCATGGCCCTCTATCAGAATCCAGAGTTTTGAGAAGATTGGGGATACTTAATTTTTCAACCAAAAAAAAAAACGTAAGGGGTAACACTGTCGTTTTTTTTTTTCGGGTCGAAATTTTGAATTTCGATATCTCAGCTCTGGAAGGGTCTAGAGCCTCCATTGTTACACTCAGGTCTAAGTCTCATGGTCCTCTATCAGAATCCAGAGTTTTGAGAAGATTGGGGATACTTAATTTTTCGCCAAAAAAAAAAATGTAAGGGGTAACACTGTCGTTTTTTTTCCGGGTCGAAATTTTGAGTTTCGATATCTCAGCACTGGAAGGGTTTAGAGCCTCCATTGTTGCACTCAGGTCTATGTCTCATGGCCCTCTATCAGAATCCAGAGTTTTGAGAAGATTGGGGATACTTAATTTTTTGCCCAAAAAAAAACGTAAGGGGTAGCACTGTCGTTTTTTTATCTGGTCGAAATTTTGAATTTCGATATCTCAGCTCTGGAAGGGTCTAGAGCCTCCATTGTTGCACTCAGGTCTAAGTCTCATGGCCCTCTATCAGAATCCAGAGTTTTGAGAAGATTGGGGATACAAAATTTATTTTTTAACCAAAAAAAAAAAAACGTAAGGGGTAACACTGTCGTTTTTTTTTGGGGGTCAAAATTTTGAATTTCGATATCTCAGCTCTGGAAGGGTCTAGAGCCTCCATTGTTGCACTCAGGTCTAAGTCTCGTGGCCCTCTATCAGAATCCAGAATTTTGAGAAGATTGGGGATACTTAATTTTTCGCCCAAAAAAAAAAACATAAGGGGTAACACTGTCGTTTTTTTTTTTCTGGTCGAAATTGTAATTTTCGATATCTCAGCTCTGGAAGGGTCTAGAGCCTCCATTGTTGCACTCAGGTCTATGTCTCATGGACCTATATCAGAATCCAGAGTTTTGAGAAGATTGGGGATACTTAATTTTTCGCCCAAAAAAAAAAACGTAAGGGGTAACACTGTCGTTTTTTTTTTCTGGTCGAAATTTTGAATTTCGATATCTCAGCTCTGGAAGGGTCTAGAGCCTCCATTGTTACACTCAGGTCTAAGTCTCATGGTCCTCTATCAGAATCCAGAGTTTTGAGAAGATTGGGGATACTTAATTTTTCGCCCAAAAAAAAAAACGTAAGGGGTAACACTGTCGTTTTTTTTTCGGGTCGAAATTTTGAGTTTCGATATCTCAGCACTGGAAGGGTTTAGAGCCTCCATTGTTGCACTCAGGTCTATGTCTCATGGCCCTCTATCAGAATCCAGAGTTTTGAGAAGATTGGGGATACTTAATTTTTTGCCCAAAAAAAAAAAACGTAAGGGGTAACACTGTCGTTTTTTTTTTCGGGTCGAAATTTTGAATTTCGATATCTCAGCTCTGGAAGGGTCTAGAGCCTCCATTGTTACACTCAGGTCTAAGTCTCATGGTCCTCTATCAGAATCCAGAGTTTTGAGAAGATTGGGGATACTTAATTTTTCGCCCAAAAAAAAAAATGTAAGGGGTAACACTTTCGTTTTTTTTTCGGGTCGAAATTTTGAGTTTCGATATCTCAGCACTGGAAGGGTTTAGAGCCTCCATTGTTGCACTCAGGTCTATGTCTCATGGCCCTCTATCAGAATCCAGAGTTTTGAGAAGATTGGGGATACTTAATTTTTTGCCCAAAAAAAAAAAACGTAAGGGGTAACACTGTCGTTTTTTTATCTGGTCGAAATTTTGAATTTCGATATCTCAGCTCTGGAAGGGTCTAGAGCCTCCATTGTTGCACTCAGGTCTAAGTCTCATGGCCCTCTATCAGAATCCAGAGTTTTGAGAAGATTGGGGATACTTAATTTTTCAACCAAAAAAAAAAAAACGTAAGGGGTAACACTGTCGTTTTTTTTTTTGGGTCAAAATTTTGAATTTCGATATCTCAGCTCTGGAAGGGTCTAGAGCCTCCATTGTTGCACTCAGGTCTAAGTCTCGTGGCCCTCTATCAGAATCCAGAATTTTGAGAAGATTGGGGATACTTAATTTTTCGCCCCAAAAAAAAACATAAGGGGTAACACTGTCGTTTTTTTTTTTCTGGTCGAAATTGTAATTTTCGATATCTCAGCTCTGGAAGGGTCTAGAGCCTCCATTTTTGCACTCAGGTCTAAGTCTCATGGCCCTCTATCAGAATCCAGAGTTTTGAGAAGATTGGGGATACTTAATTTTTCAACCAAAAAAAAAAAACGTAAGGGGTAACACTGTCGTTTTTTTTTTTCGGGTCGAAATTTTGAATTTCGATATCTCAGCTCTTGAAGGGTCTAGAGCCTCCATTGTTACACTCAGGTTTAAGTCTCATGGTCCTCTATCAGAATCCAGAGTTTTGAGAAGATTGGGGATACTTAATTTTTCGCCCAAAAAAAAAAATGTAAGGGGTAACACTGTCGTTTTTTTTCGGGTCGAAATTTTGAGTTTCGATATCTCAGCACTGGAAGGGTTTAGAGCCTCCATTGTTGCACTCAGGTCTATGTCTCATGGCCCTCTATCAGAATCCAGAGTTTTGAGAAGATTGGGGATACTTAATTTTTTGCCCAAAAAAAAAACGTAAGGGGTAACACTGTCGTTTTTTTATCTGGTCGAAATTTTGAATTTCGATATCTCAGCTCTGGAAGGGTCTAGAGTCTCCATTGTTGCACTCAGGTCTAAGTCTCATGGCCCTCTATCAGAATCCAGAGTTTTGAGAAGATTGGGGATACTTAATTTTTCAACCAAAAAAAAAAAACGTAAGGGGTAACACTGTCGTTTTTTTTTTTTTGGGGTCAAAATTTTGAATTTCGATATCTCAGCTCTGGAAGGGTCTAGAGCCTCCATTGTTGCACTCAGGTCTAAGTCTCGTGGCCCTCTATCAGAATCCAGAATTTTGAGAAGATTGGGGATACTTAATTTTTCGCCCAAAAAAAAACATAAGGGGTAACACTGTCGTTTTTTTTTTCTGGTCGAAATTGTAATTTTCGATATCTCAGCTCTGGAAGGGTCTAGAGCCTCCATTGTTGCACTCAGGTCTATGTCTCATGGCCCTCTATCAGAATCCAGAGTTTTGAGAAGATTGGGGATACTTAATTTTTCGCCCCAAAAAAAAAACGTAAGGGGTAACACTGTCGGTTTTTTTACGGGTCGAAATTTAGATTTTCGATATCTCAGCTCTGGAAGGGTCTAGAGCCTCCATTGTTGCACTCAGGTCTATGTCTCATGCCCCTCTATCAGAATCCAGAGTTTTGAGAAGATTGGGGATACTTAATTTTTCGCCCAAAAAAAAAAAACGTAAGGGGTAACACTGTCGTTTTTTTTTCGGGTCGAAATTTTGAGTTTCAATATCTCAGCACTGGAAGGGTTTAGAGCCTCCATTGTTGCACTCAGGTCTATGTCTCATGGCCCTCTATCAGAATCCAGAGTTTTGAGAAGATTGGGGATACTTAATTTTTTGCCAAAAAAAAAAACGTAAGGGGTAACACTGTCATTTTTTTATCTGGTCGAAATTTTGAATTTCGATATCTCAGCTCTGGAAGGGTCTAGAGCCTCCATTGTTGCACTCAGGTCTAAGTCTCATGGCCCTCTATCAGAATCCAGAGTTTTGAGAAGATTGGGGATACTTAATTTTTCGCCCAAAAAAAAAAACGTAAGGGGTAACACTGTCGTTTTTTTTTCGGGTCGAAATTTTGAGTTTCGATATCTCAGCACTGGAAGGGTTTAGAGCCTCCATTGTTGCACTCAGGTCTATGTCTCATGGCCCTCTATCAGAATCCAGAGTTTTGAGAAGATTGGGGATACTTAATTTTTCGCCCAAAAAAAAAACGTAAGGGGTAACACTGTCGTTTTTTTTTCGGGTCGAAATTTTGAGTTTCGATATCTCAGCACTGGAAGGGTTTAGAGCCTCCATTGTTGCACTCAGGTCTATGTCTCATGGCCCTCTATCAGAATCCAGAGTTTTGAGAAGATTGGGGATACTTAATTTTTTGCCCAAAAAAAAAAACGTAAGGGGTAACACTGTCGTTTTTTTATCTGGTCGAAATTTTGAATTTCGATATCTCAGCTCTGGAAGGGTCTAGAGTCTCCATTGTTGCACTCAGGTCTAAGTCTCATGGCCCTCTATCAGAATCCAGAGTTTTGAGAAGATTGGGGATACTTAATTTTTCAACCAAAAAAAAAAAAACGTAAGGGGTAACACTGTCGTTTTTTTTTTTCGGGTCGAAATTTTGAATTTCGATATCTCAGCTCTGGAAGGGTCTAGAGCCTCCATTGTTACACTCAGGTTTAAGTCTCATGGTCCTCTATCAGAATCCAGAGTTTTGAGAAGATTGGGGATACTTAATTTTTCGCCCAAAAAAAAAAAATGTAAGGGGTAACACTGTCGTTTTTTTTTCGGGTCGAAATTTTGAGTTTCGATATCTCAGCACTGGAAGGGTTTAGAGCCTCCATTGTTGCACTCAGGTCTATGTCTCATGGCCCTCTATCAGAATCCAGAGTTTTGAGAAGATTGGGGATACTTAATTTTTTGCCCAAAAAAAAAACGTAAGGGGTAACACTGTCGTTTTTTTATCTGGTCGAAATTTTGAATTTCGATATCTCAGCTCTGGAAGGGTCTAGAGCCTCCATTGTTGCACTCAGGTCTAAGTCTCATGGCCCTCTATCAGAATCCAGAGTTTTGAGAAGATTGGGGATACTTAATTTTTCAACCAAAAAAAAAAAACGTAAGGGGTAACACTGTCGTTTTTTTTTTTGGGGTCAAAATTTTGAATTTCGATATCTCAGCTCTGGAAGGGTCTAGAGCCTCCATTGTTGCACTCAGGTCTAAGTCTCGTGGCCCTCTATCAGAATCCAGAATTTTGAGAAGATTGGGGATACTTAATTTTTCGCCCAAAAAAAAAACATAAGGGGTAACACTGTCGTTTTTTTTTTCTGGTCGAAATTGTAATTTTCGATATCTCAGCTCTGGAAGGGTCTAGAGCCTCCATTGTTGCACTCAGGTCTATGTCTCATGGCCCTCTATCAGAATCCAGAGTTTTGAGAAGATTGGGGATACTTAATTTTTCGCCCAAAAAAAAAAACGTAAGGGGTAACACTGTCGTTTTTTTTACGGGTCGAAATTTAGATTTTCGATATCTCAGCTCTGGAAGGGTCTAGAGCCTCCATTGTTGCACTCAGGTCTATGTCTCATGCCCCTCTATCAGAATCCAGAGTTTTGAGAAGATTGGGGATACTTAATTTTTCGCCCAAAAAAAAAAAACGTAAGGGGTAACACTGTCGTTTTTTTTTCGGGTCGAAATTTTGAGTTTCAATATCTCAGCACTGGAAGGGTTTAGAGCCTCCATTGTTGCACTCAGGTCTATGTCTCATGGCCCTCTATCAGAATCCAGAGTTTTGAGAAGATTGGGGATACTTAATTTTTTGCCAAAAAAAAAAAAACGTAAGGGGTAACACTGTCGTTTTTTTATCTGGTCGAAATTTTGAATTTCGATATCTCAGCACTGGAAGGGTCTAGAGCCTCCATTGTTGCACTCAGGTCTATGTCTCATGGCCCTCTATCAGAATCCAGAGTTTTGAGAAGATTGGGGATACTTAATTTTTTGCCCCAAAAAAAAAAAAACGTAAGGGGTAACACTGTCGTTTTTTTATCTGGTCGAAATTTTGAATTTCGATATCTCAGCACTGGAAGGGTCTAGAGCCTCCATTGTTGCACTCAGGTCTATGTCACATGGCCCTCTATCAGAATCCAGAGTTTTGAGAAGATTGGGGATACTTAATTTTTCGCCCGAAAAAAAAAACGTAAGGGGTAACACTGTCGGTTTTTTTTTTTTTGGGTCGAAATTTTGAGTTTCGATATCTCAGCTCTGGAAGGGTCTAGAGCCTCTATTGTTGCACTCAGGTCTAAGTCTCATGGCCCTCTATCAGAATCCAGAGTTTTGAGAAGATTAGGGATACTTAATTTTTCGCCCCAAAAAAAAACGTAAGGGGTAACACTGTCGTTTTTTTTACGGGTCGAAATTTTGATTTTCGATATCTCAGCTAACCCTAACCCTAACCCTAACCCTAACCCTAACCCTAACCCTAACCTCCATTGTTGCACTCAGGTCTATGTCTCATGGACCTATATCAGAATCCAGAGTTTTGAGAAGATTGGGGATACTTAATTTTTCGCCCAAAAAAAAAAACATAAGGGGTAACACTGTCGTTTTTTTTTTCTGGTCGAAATTTTGAATTTCGATATCTCAGCTCTGGAAGGGTCTAGAGCCTCCATTGTTACACTCAGGTCTAAGTCTCATGGTCCTCTATCAGAATCCAGAGTTTTGAGAAGATTGGGGATACTTAATTTTTCGCCCAAAAAAAAAAACGTAAGGGGTAACACTGTCGTTTTTTTTTCGGGTCGAAATTTTGAGTTTGGATATCTCAGCACTGGAAGGGTTTAGAGCCTCCATTGTTGCACTCAGGTCTATGTCTCATGGCCCTCTATCAGAATCCAGAGTTTTGAGAAGATTGGGGATACTTAATTTTTCAACCAAAAAAAAAAACGTAAGGGGTAACACTGTCGTTTTTTTTTTTTCGGGTCGAAATTTTGAATTTCGATATCTCAGCTCTGGAAGGGTCTAGAGCCTCCATTGTTGCACTCAGGTCTAAGTCTCGTGGCCCTCTATCAGAATCCAGAATTTTGAGAAGATTGGGGATACTTAATTTTTCGCCCAAAAAAAAAAACATAAGGGGTAACACTGTCGTTTTTTTTTTTCTGGTCGAAATTGTAATTTTCGATATCTCAGCTCTGGAAGGGTCTAGAGCCTCCATTGTTGCACTCAGGTCTATGTCTCATGGACCTATATCAGAATCCAGAGTTTTGAGAAGATTGGGGATACTTAATTTTTCGCCCAAAAAAAAAAACGTAAGGGGTAACACTGTCGTTTTTTTTTTCTGGTCGAAATTTTGAATTTCGATATCTCAGCTCTGGAAGGGTCTAGAGCCTCCATTGTTACACTCAGGTCTAAGTCTCATGGTCCTCTATCAGAATCCAGAGTTTTGAGAAGATTGGGGATACTTAATTTTTCGCCCAAAAAAAAAAACGTAAGGGGTAACACTGTCGTTTTTTTTTCGGGTCGAAATTTTGAGTTTCGATATCTCAGCACTGGAAGGGTTTAGAGCCTCCATTGTTGCACTCAGGTCTATGTCTCATGGCCCTCTATCAGAATCCAGAGTTTTGAGAAGATTGGGGATACTTAATTTTTTGCCCAAAAAAAAAAAACGTAAGGGGTAACACTGTCGTTTTTTTTTTCGGGTCGAAATTTTGAATTTCGATATCTCAGCTCTGGAAGGGTCTAGAGCCTCCATTGTTACACTCAGGTCTAAGTCTCATGGTCCTCTATCAGAATCCAGAGTTTTGAGAAGATTGGGGATACTTAATTTTTCGCCCAAAAAAAAAAATGTAAGGGGTAACACTTTCGTTTTTTTTTCGGGTCGAAATTTTGAGTTTCGATATCTCAGCACTGGAAGGGTTTAGAGCCTCCATTGTTGCACTCAGGTCTATGTCTCATGGCCCTCTATCAGAATCCAGAGTTTTGAGAAGATTGGGGATACTTAATTTTTTGCCCAAAAAAAAAAACGTAAGGGGTAACACTGTCGTTTTTTTATCTGGTCGAAATTTTGAATTTCGATATCTCAGCTCTGGAAGGGTCTAGAGCCTCCATTGTTGCACTCAGGTCTAAGTCTCATGGCCCTCTATCAGAATCCAGAGTTTTGAGAAGATTGGGGATACTTAATTTTTCAACCAAAAAAAAAAAAACGTAAGGGGTAACACTGTCGTTTTTTTTTTTGGGTCAAAATTTTGAATTTCGATATCTCAGCTCTGGAAGGGTCTAGAGCCTCCATTGTTGCACTCAGGTCTAAGTCTCGTGGCCCTCTATCAGAATCCAGAATTTTGAGAAGATTGGGGATACTTAATTTTTCGCCCCAAAAAAAAAACATAAGGGGTAACACTGTCGTTTTTTTTTTTCTGGTCGAAATTGTAATTTTCGATATCTCAGCTCTGGAAGGGCCTAGAGCCTCCATTTTTGCACTCAGGTCTAAGTCTCATGGCCCTCTATCAGAATCCAGAGTTTTGAGAAGATTGGGGATACTTAATTTTTCAACCAAAAAAAAAAAACGTAAGGGGTAACACTGTCGTTTTTTTTTTCGGGTCGAAATTTTGAATTTCGATATCTCAGCTCTTGAAGGGTCTAGAGCCTCCATTGTTACACTCAGGTTTAAGTCTCATGGTCCTCTATCAGAATCCAGAGTTTTGAGAAGATTGGGGATACTTAATTTTTCGCCCAAAAAAAAAAATGTAAGGGGTAACACTGTCGTTTTTTTTCGGGTCGAAATTTTGAGTTTCGATATCTCAGCACTGGAAGGGTTTAGAGCCTCCATTGTTGCACTCAGGTCTATGTCTCATGGCCCTCTATCAGAATCCAGAGTTTTGAGAAGATTGGGGATACTTAATTTTTTGCCCAAAAAAAAAACGTAAGGGGTAACACTGTCGTTTTTTTATCTGGTCGAAATTTTGAATTTCGATATCTCAGCTCTGGAAGGGTCTAGAGCCTCCATTGTTGCACTCAGGTCTAAGTCTCATGGCCCTCTATCAGAATCCAGAGTTTTGAGAAGATTGGGGATACTTAATTTTTCAACCAAAAAAAAAAAACGTAAGGGGTAACACTGTCGTTTTTTTTTTTTTGGGGTCAAAATTTTGAATTTCGATATCTCAGCTCTGGAAGGGTCTAGAGCCTCCATTGTTGCACTCAGGTCTAAGTCTCGTGGCCCTCTATCAGAATCCAGAATTTTGAGAAGATTGGGGATACTTAATTTTTCGCCCAAAAAAAAACATAAGGGGTAACACTGTCGGTTTTTTTTTCTGGTCGAAATTGTAATTTTCGATATCTCAGCTCTGGAAGGGTCTAGAGCCTCCATTGTTGCACTCAGGTCTATGTCTCATGGCCCTCTATCAGAATCCAGAGTTTTGAGAAGATTGGGGATACTTAATTTTTCGCCCCAAAAAAAAAAACGTAAGGGGTAACACTGTCGGTTTTTTTACGGGTCGAAATTTAGATTTTCGATATCTCAGCTCTGGAAGGGTCTAGAGCCTCCATTGTTGCACTCAGGTCTATGTCTCATGCCCCTCTATCAGAATCCAGAGTTTTGAGAAGATTGGGGATACTTAATTTTTCGCCCAAAAAAAAAAAACGTAAGGGGTAACACTGTCGTTTTTTTTTCGGGTCGAAATTTTGAGTTTCAATATCTCAGCACTGGAAGGGTTTAGAGCCTCCATTGTTGCACTCAGGTCTATGTCTCATGGCCCTCTATCAGAATCCAGAGTTTTGAGAAGATTGGGGATACTTAATTTTTTGCCAAAAAAAAAAACGTAAGGGGTAACACTGTCGTTTTTTTATCTGGTCGAAATTTTGAATTTCGATATCTCAGCTCTGGAAGGGTCTAGAGCCTCCATTGTTGCACTCAGGTCTAAGTCTCATGGCCCTCTATCAGAATCCAGAGTTTTGAGAAGATTGGGGATACTTAATTTTTCGCCCAAAAAAAAAAACGTAAGGGGTAACACTGTCGTTTTTTTTTCGGGTCGAAATTTTGAGTTTCGATATCTCAGCACTGGAAGGGTTTAGAGCCTCCATTGTTGCACTCAGGTCTATGTCTCATGGCCCTCTATCAGAATCCAGAGTTTTGAGAAGATTGGGGATACTTAATTTTTCGCCCAAAAAAAAAACGTAAGGGGTAACACTGTCGTTTTTTTTTCGGGTCGAAATTTTGAGTTTCGATATCTCAGCACTGGAAGGGTTTAGAGCCTCCATTGTTGCACTCAGGTCTATGTCTCATGGCCCTCTATCAGAATCCAGAGTTTTGAGAAGATTGGGGATACTTAATTTTTTGCCCAAAAAAAAAAAAACGTAAGGGGTAACACTGTCGTTTTTTTATCTGGTCGAAATTTTGAATTTCGATATCTCAGCTCTGGAAGGGTCTAGAGTCTCCATTGTTGCACTCAGGTCTAAGTCTCATGGCCCTCTATCAGAATCCAGAGTTTTGAGAAGATTGGGGATACTTAATTTTTCAACCAAAAAAAAAAAAACGTAAGGGGTAACACTGTCGTTTTTTTTTTTTCGGGTCGAAATTTTGAATTTCGATATCTCAGCTCTGGAAGGGTCTAGAGCCTCCATTGTTACACTCAGGTTTAAGTCTCATGGTCCTCTATCAGAATCCAGAGTTTTGAGAAGATTGGGGATACTTAATTTTTCGCCCAAAAAAAAAAAATGTAAGGGGTAACACTGTCGTTTTTTTTTCGGGTCGAAATTTTGAGTTTCGATATCTCAGCACTGGAAGGGTTTAGAGCCTCCATTGTTGCACTCAGGTCTATGTCTCATGGCCCTCTATCAGAATCCAGAGTTTTGAGAAGATTGGGGATACTTAATTTTTTGCCCAAAAAAAAAACGTAAGGGGTAACACTGTCGTTTTTTTATCTGGTCGAAATTTTGAATTTCGATATCTCAGCTCTGGAAGGGTCTAGAGCCTCCATTGTTGCACTCAGGTCTAAGTCTCATGGCCCTCTATCAGAATCCAGAGTTTTGAGAAGATTGGGGATACTTAATTTTTCAACCAAAAAAAAAAAACGTAAGGGGTAACACTGTCGTTTTTTTTTTTGGGGTCAAAATTTTGAATTTCGATATCTCAGCTCTGGAAGGGTCTAGAGCCTCCATTGTTGCACTCAGGTCTAAGTCTCGTGGCCCTCTATCAGAATCCAGAATTTTGAGAAGATTGGGGATACTTAATTTTTCGCCCAAAAAAAAAACATAAGGGGTAACACTGTCGTTTTTTTTTTCTGGTCGAAATTGTAATTTTCGATATCTCAGCTCTGGAAGGGTCTAGAGCCTCCATTGTTGCACTCAGGTCTATGTCTCATGACCCTCTATCAGAATCCAGAGTTTTGAGAAGATTGGGGATACTTAATTTTTCGCCCAAAAAAAAAAACGTAAGGGGTAACACTGTCGTTTTTTTTACGGGTCGAAATTTAGATTTTCGATATCTCAGCTCTGGAAGGGTCTAGAGCCTCCATTGTTGCACTCAGGTCTATGTCTCATGCCCCTCTATCAGAATCCAGAGTTTTGAGAAGATTGGGGATACTTAATTTTTCGCCCCAAAAAAAAAAAAACGTAAGGGGTAACACTGTCGTTTTTTTTTCGGGTCGAAATTTTGAGTTTCAATATCTCAGCACTGGAAGGGTTTAGAGCCTCCATTGTTGCACTCAGGTCTATGTCTCATGGCCCTCTATCAGAATCCAGAGTTTTGAGAAGATTGGGGATACTTAATTTTTTGCCAAAAAAAAAAAAACGTAAGGGGTAACACTGTCGTTTTTTTATCTGGTCGAAATTTTGAATTTCGATATCTCAGCACTGGAAGGGTCTAGAGCCTCCATTGTTGCACTCAGGTCTATGTCTCATGGCCCTCTATCAGAATCCAGAGTTTTGAGAAGATTGGGGATACTTAATTTTTTGCCCCAAAAAAAAAAAACGTAAGGGGTAACACTGTCGTTTTTTTATCTGGTCGAAATTTTGAATTTCGATATCTCAGCACTGGAAGGGTCTAGAGCCTCCATTGTTGCACTCAGGTCTATGTCTCATGGCCCTCTATCAGAATCCAGAGTTTTGAGAAGATTGGGGATACTTAATTTTTCGCCCGAAAAAAAAAACGTAAGGGGTAACACTGTCGGTTTTTTTTTTTTTGGGTCGAAATTTTGAGTTTCGATATCTCAGCTCTGGAAGGGTCTAGAGCCTCTATTGTTGCACTCAGGTCTAAGTCTCATGGCCCTCTATCAGAATCCAGAGTTTTGAGAAGATTAGGGATACTTAATTTTTCGCCCCCAAAAAAAACGTAAGGGGTAACACTGTCGTTTTTTTTACGGGTCGAAATTTTGATTTTCGATATCTCAGCTAACCCTAACCCTAACCCTAACCCTAACCCTAACCCTAACCTCCATTGTTGCACTCAGGTCTATGTCTCATGGACCTATATCAGAATCCAGAGTTTTGAGAAGATTGGGGATACTTAATTTTTCGCCCAAAAAAAAAACATAAGGGGTAACACTGTCGTTTTTTTTTTCTGGTCGAAATTTTGAATTTCGATATCTCAGCTCTGGAAGGGTCTAGAGCCTCCATTGTTACACTCAGGTCTAAGTCTCATGGTCCTCTATCAGAATCCAGAGTTTTGAGAAGATTGGGGATACTTAATTTTTCGCCCAAAAAAAAAAACGTAAGGGGTAACACTGTCGTTTTTTTTTCGGGTCGAAATTTTGAGTTTGGATATCTCAGCACTGGAAGGGTTTAGAGCCTCCATTGTTGCACTCAGGTCTATGTCTCATGGCCCTCTATCAGAATCCAGAGTTTTGAGAAGATTGGGGATACTTAATTTTTTGCCCAAAAAAAAAAAAACGTAAGGGGTAACACTGTCGTTTTTTTATCTGGTCGAAATTTTGAATTTCGATATCTCAGCTCTGGAAGGGTCTAGAGCCTCCATTGTTGCACTCAGGTCTAAGTCTCATGGCCCTCTATCAGAATCCAGAGTTTTGAGAAGATTGGGGATACTTAATTTTTCAACCAAAAAAAAAAAAACGTAAGGGGTAACACTGTCGTTTTTTTTTTTCGGGTCGAAATTTTGAATTTCGATATCTCAGCTCTGGAAGGGTCTAGAGCCTCCATTGTTACACTCAGGTCTAAGTCTCATGGTCCTCTATCAGAATCCAGAGTTTTGAGAAGATTGGGGATACTTAATTTTTCGCCAAAAAAAAAAATGTAAGGGGTAACACTGTCGTTTTTTTTCCGGGTCGAAATTTTGAGTTTCGATATCTCAGCACTGGAAGGGTTTAGAGCCTCCATTGTTGCACTCAGGTCTATGTCTCATGGCCCTCTATCAGAATCCAGAGTTTTGAGAAGATTGGGGATACTTAATTTTTTGCCCAAAAAAAACGTATGGGGTAGCACTGTCGTTTTTTTATCTGGTCGAAATTTTGAATTTCGATATCTCAGCTCTGGAAGGGTCTAGAGCCTCCATTGTTGCACTCAGGTCTATGTCTCATGGCCCTCTATCAGAATCCAGAGTTTTGAGAAGATTGGGGATACTTAATTTTTTGCCCCAAAAAAAAAAACCGTAAGGGGTAACACTGTCGTTTTTTTATCTGGTCGAAATTTTGAATTTCGATATCTCAGCACTGGAAGGGTCTAGAGCCTCCATTGTTGCACTCAGGTCTATGTCTCATGGCCCTCTATCAGAATCCAGAGTTTTGAGAAGATTGGGGATACTTAATTTTTCGCCCGAAAAAAAAAACGTAAGGGGTAACACTGTCGGGTTTTTTTTTTTTTTTGGGTCGAAATTTTGAGTTTCGATATCTCAGCTCTGGAAGGGTCTAGAGCCTCTATTGTTGCACTCAGGTCTAAGTCTCATGGCCCTCTATCAGAATCCAGAGTTTTGAGAAGATTAGGGATACTTAATTTTTCGCCCCAAAAAAAAACGTAAGGGGTAACACTGTCGTTTTTTTTACGGGTCGAAATTTTGATTTTCGATATCTCAGCTAACCCTAACCCTAACCCTAACCCTAACCCTAACCCTAACCTCCATTGTTGCACTCAGGTCTATGTCTCATGGACCTATATCAGAATCCAGAGTTTTGAGAAGATTGGGGATACTTAATTTTTCGCCCAAAAAAAAAACATAAGGGGTAACACTGTCGTTTTTTTTTTCTGGTCGAAATTTTGAATTTCGATATCTCAGCTCTGGAAGGGTCTAGAGCCTCCATTGTTACACTCAGGTCTAAGTCTCATGGTCCTCTATCAGAATCCAGAGTTTTGAGAAGATTGGGGATACTTAATTTTTCGCCCAAAAAAAAAAACGTAAGGGGTAACACTGTCGTTTTTTTTTCGGGTCGAAATTTTGAGTTTGGATATCTCAGCACTGGAAGGGTTTAGAGCCTCCATTGTTGCACTCAGGTCTATGTCTCATGGCCCTCTATCAGAATCCAGAGTTTTGAGAAGATTGGGGATACTTAATTTTTTGCCCAAAAAAAAAAAACCGTAAGGGGTAACACTGTCGTTTTTTTATCTGGTCGAAATTTTGAATTTCGATATCTCAGCTCTGGAAGGGTCTAGAGCCTCCATTGTTGCACTCAGGTCTAAGTCTCATGGCCCTCTATCAGAATCCAGAGTTTTGAGAAGATTGGGGATACTTAATTTTTCAACCAAAAAAAAAACGTAAGGGGTAACACTGTCGTTTTTTTTTTTCGGGTCGAAATTTTGAATTTCGATATCTCAGCTCTGGAAGGGTCTAGAGCCTCCATTGTTACACTCAGGTCTAAGTCTCATGGTCCTCTATCAGAATCCAGAGTTTTGAGAAGATTGGGGATACTTAATTTTTCGCCAAAAAAAAAAATGTAAGGGGTAACACTGTCGTTTTTTTTCCGGGTCGAAATTTTGAGTTTCGATATCTCAGCACTGGAAGGGTTTAGAGCCTCCATTGTTGCACTCAGGTCTATGTCTCATGGCCCTCTATCAGAATCCAGAGTTTTGAGAAGATTGGGGATACTTAATTTTTTGCCCAAAAAAAAACGTAAGGGGTAGCACTGTCGTTTTTTTATCTGGTCGAAATTTTGAATTTCGATATCTCAGCTCTGGAAGGGTCTAGAGCCTCCATTGTTGCACTCAGGTCTAAGTCTCATGGCCCTCTATCAGAATCCAGAGTTTTGAGAAGATTGGGGATACAAAATTTATTTTTTAACCAAAAAAAAAAAAACGTAAGGGGTAACACTGTCGTTTTTTTTTTGGGGTCAAAATTTTGAATTTCGATATCTCAGCTCTGGAAGGGTCTAGAGCCTCCATTGTTGCACTCAGGTCTAAGTCTCGTGGCCCTCTATCAGAATCCAGAATTTTGAGAAGATTGGGGATACTTAATTTTTCGCCCAAAAAAAAAAACATAAGGGGTAACACTGTCGTTTTTTTTTTCTGGTCGAAATTGTAATTTTCGATATCTCAGCTCTGGAAGGGTCTAGAGCCTCCATTGTTGCACTCAGGTCTATGTCTCATGGACCTATATCAGAATCCAGAGTTTTGAGAAGATTGGGGATACTTAATTTTTCGCCCAAAAAAAAAAACGTAAGGGGTAACACTGTCGTTTTTTTTTTCTGGTCGAAATTTTGAATTTCGATATCTCAGCTCTGGAAGGGTCTAGAGCCTCCATTGTTACACTCAGGTCTAAGTCTCATGGTCCTCTATCAGAATCCAGAGTTTTGAGAAGATTGGGGATACTTAATTTTTCGCCCAAAAAAAAAAACGTAAGGGGTAACACTGTCGTTTTTTTTTTTGGGTCAAAATTTTGAATTTCGATATCTCAGCTCTGGAAGGGTCTAGAGCCTCCATTGTTGCACTCAGGTCTAAGTCTCGTGGCCCTCTATCAGAATCCAGAATTTTGAGAAGATTGGGGATACTTAATTTTTCGCCCCAAAAAAAAACCATAAGGGGTAACACTGTCGTTTTTTTTTTTCTGGTCGAAATTGTAATTTTCGATATCTCAGCTCTGGAAGGGTCTAGAGCCTCCATTTTTGCACTCAGGTCTAAGTCTCATGGCCCTCTATCAGAATCCAGAGTTTTGAGAAGATTGGGGATACTTAATTTTTCAACCAAAAAAAAAAAACGTAAGGGGTAACACTGTCGTTTTTTTTTTTCGGGTCGAAATTTTGAATTTCGATATCTCAGCTCTTGAAGGGTCTAGAGCCTCCATTGTTACACTCAGGTTTAAGTCTCATGGTCCTCTATCAGAATCCAGAGTTTTGAGAAGATTGGGGATACTTAATTTTTCGCCCAAAAAAAAAAATGTAAGGGGTAACACTGTCGTTTTTTTTCGGGTCGAAATTTTGAGTTTCGATATCTCAGCACTGGAAGGGTTTAGAGCCTCCATTGTTGCACTCAGGTCTATGTCTCATGGCCCTCAATCAGAATCCAGAGTTTTGAGAAGATTGGGGATACTTAATTTTTTGCCCAAAAAAAAAACGTAAGGGGTAACACTGTCGTTTTTTTATCTGGTCGAAATTTTGAATTTCGATATCTCAGCTCTGGAAGGGTCTAGAGCCTCCATTGTTGCACTCAGGTCTAAGTCTCATGGCCCTCTATCAGAATCCAGAGTTTTGAGAAGATTGGGGATACTTAATTTTTCAACCAAAAAAAAAAACGTAAGGGGTAACACTGTCGTTTTTTTTTTGGGGGTCAAAATTTTGAATTTCGATATCTCAGCTCTGGAAGGGTCTAGAGCCTCCATTGTTGCACTCAGGTCTAAGTCTCGTGGCCCTCTATCAGAATCCAGAATTTTGAGAAGATTGGGGATACTTAATTTTTCGCCCAAAAAAAAAACATAAGGGGTAACACTGTCGTTTTTTTTTTCTGGTCGAAATTGTAATTTTCGATATCTCAGCTCTGGAAGGGTCTAGAGCCTCCATTGTTGCACTCAGGTCTATGTCTCATGGCCCTCTATCAGAATCCAGAGTTTTGAGAAGATTGGGGATACTTAATTTTTCGCCCAAAAAAAAAACGTAAGGGGTAACACTGTCGTTTTTTTTACGGGTCGAAATTTAGATTTTCGATATCTCAGCTCTGGAAGGGTCTAGAGCCTCCATTGTTGCACTCAGGTCTATGTCTCATGCCCCTCTATCAGAATCCAGAGTTTTGAGAAGATTGGGGATACTTAATTTTTCGCCCAAAAAAAAAAACGTAAGGGGTAACACTGTCGTTTTTTTTTCGGGTCGAAATTTTGAGTTTCAATATCTCAGCACTGGAAGGGTTTAGAGCCTCCATTGTTGCACTCAGGTCTATGTCTCATGGCCCTCTATCAGAATCCAGAGTTTTGAGAAGATTGGGGATACTTAATTTTTTGCCAAAAAAAAAAAAACGTAAGGGGTAACACTGTCGTTTTTTTATCTGGTCGAAATTTTGAATTTCGATATCTCAGCACTGGAAGGGTCTAGAGCCTCCATTGTTGCACTCAGGTCTATGTCTCATGGCCCTCTATCAGAATCCAGAGTTTTGAGAAGATTGGGGATACTTAATTTTTTGCCCCAAAAAAAAAAAACGTAAGGGGTAACACTGTCGTTTTTTTATCTGGTCGAAATTTTGAATTTCGATATCTCAGCTCTGGAAGGGTCTAGAGCCTCCATTGTTGCACTCAGGTCTAAGTCTCATGGCCCTCTATCAGAATCGAGAGTTTTGAGAAGATTGGGGATACTTAATTTTTCAACCAAAAAAAAAAATGTGAGGGGTAACACTGTCGTTTTTTTTTTTTGGGTCGAAATTTTGAATTTCGATATCTCAGCTCTGGAAGGGTCTAGATCCCCATTGTTACACTCAGGTCTAAGTCTCATGGTCCTCTATCAGAATCCAGAGTTTTGAGAAGATTGGGGATACTTAATTTTTCGCCCAAAAAAAAAAACGTAAGGGGTAACACTGTCGTTTTTTTTTTCAGGTCGAAATTTTGAGTTTCGATATCTCAGCACTGGAAGGGTTAAAAGCCTCCATTGTTGCACTCAGGTCTATGTCTCATGGCCCTCTATCAGAATCCAGAGTTTTGAGAAGATTGGGGATACTTAATTTTTTGCCCCAAAAAAAACGTAAGGGGTAACACTGTCGTTTTTTTATCTGGTCGAAATTTTGAATTTCGATATCTCAGCTCTGGAAGGGTCTAGAGCCTCCATTGTTGCACTCAGGTCTAAGTCTCATGGCCCTCTATCAGAATCCAGAGTTTTGAGAAGATTGGGGATACTTAATTTTTCAACCAAAAAAAAAAAACGTAAGGGGTAACACTGTCGTTTTTTTTTTTTGGGTCGAAATTTTGAATTTCGATATCTCAGCTCTGGAAGGGTCTAGAGCCTCCATTGTTGCACTCAGCTCTAAGTCTCGTGGCCCTCTATCAGAATCCAGAGTTTTGAGAAGATTGGGGATACTTAATTTTTCGCCCAAAAAAAAAAACATAAGGGGTAACACTGTCGTTTTTTTTTTCTGGTCGAAATTGTAATTTTCGATATCTCAGCTCTGGAAGGGTCTAGAGCCTCCATTGTTGCACTCAGGTCTATGTCTCATGGCCCTCTATCAGAATCCAGAGTTTTGAGAAGATTGGGGATACTTAATTTTTCACCCAAAAAAAAAAATGTAAGGGGTAACACTGTCGTTTTTTTTTCGGGTCGAAATTTTGAGTTTCGATATCTCAGCACTGGAAGGGTCTAGAGCCTCCATTGTTGCACTCAGGTCTAAGTCTCATGGCCCTCCATCAGAATCCAGAGTTTTGAGAAGATTGGGGATACTTAATTTTTCGCCCAAAATAAAAAAACGTAAGGGGTAACACTGTCGTTTTTTTATCTGGTCGAAAGTTTGAATTTCGATATCTCAGCTCTGGAAGGGTCTAGAGCCTCCATTGTTGCACTCAGGTCTAAGTCTCATGGCCCTCTATCAGAATCCAGAGTTTTGAGAAGATTGGGGATACTTAATTTTTCAACCAAAAAAAAAACGTAAGGGGTAACACTTTCGTGTTTTTTTTTCGGGTCGAAATTTTGAATTTCGATATCTCAGCTCTGAAAGGGTCTAGAGCCTCCATTGTTGCACTCAGTTCTAAATCTCGTGGCCCTCTATCAGAATCCAGAGTTTTGAGAAGATTGGGGATACTTAATTTTTCGCCCAAAAAAAAAACATAAGGGGTAACACTGTCGTTTTTTTTTCTGGTCGAAATTGTAATTTTCGATATCTCAGCTCTGGAAGGGTCTAGAGCCTCCATTGTTGCACTCAGGTCTATGTCTCATGGCCCTCTATCAGAATCCAGAGTTTTGAGAAGATTGGGGATACTTAATTTTTCGCCCAAAAAATAAAAACGTAAGGGGTAACACTGTCGTTTTTTTTACGGGTCGAAATTTTGATTTTCGATATCTCAGCTCTGGAAGGGTCTAGAGCCTCCATTGTTGCACTCAGGTCTATGTCTCATGCCCCTCTATCAGAATCCAGAGTTTTGAGAAGATTGGGGATACTTAATTTTTCACCCAAAAAAAAAAACGTAAGGGGTAACACTGTCGTTTTTTTTTCTGGTCGAAATTGTAATTTTCGATATCTCAGCTCTGGAAGGGTCTAGAGCCTCCATTGTTGCACTCAGGTCTATGTCTCATGGCCCTCTATCAGAATCCAGAGTTTTGAGAAGATTGGGGATACTTAATTTTTCACCCAAAAAAAAAAACGTAAGGGGTAACACTGTCGTTTTTTTTTTCGGGTCGAAATTTTGAGTTTCGATATCTCAGCACTGGAAGGGTCTAGAGCCTCCATTGTTGCACTCAGGTCTAAGTCTCATGGCCCTCCATCAGAATCCAGAGTTTTGAGAAGATTGGGGATACTTAATTTTTCGCCCAAAAAAAAAAAACGTAAGGGGTAACACTGTCGTTTTTTTATCTGGTCGAAATTTTGAATTTCGATATCTCAGCTCTGGAAGGGTCTAGAGCCTCCATTGTTGCACTCAGGTCTAAGTCTCATGGCCCTCTATCAGAATCCAGAGTTTTGAGAAGATTGGGGATACTTAATTTTTTGCCCAAAAAAAAAAAACGTAAGGGGTAACACTGTCGTTTTTTTTTTTCTGGTCGAAATTTTGAATTTCGATATCTCAGCTCTGGAAGGGTCTAGAGCCTCCATTGTTGCACTCAGGTCTATGTCTCATGGCCCTCTATCAGAATCCAGAGTTTTGAGAAGATTGGGGATACTTAATTTTTCACCCAAAAAAAAAAAACGTAAGGGGTAACACTGTCGTTTTTTTTTTCTGGTCGAAATTGTAATTTTCGATATCTCAGCTCTGGAAGGGTCTAGAGCCTCCATTGTTGCACTCAGGTCTATGTCTCATGGCCCTCTATCAGAATCCAGAGTTTTGAGAAGATTGGGGATACTTAATTTTTCACCCAAAAAAAAAAACGTAAGGGGTAACACTGTCGTTTTTTTTTCGGGTCGAAATTTTGAGTTTCGATATCTCAGCTCTGGAAGGGTCTAGAGCCTCTATTGTTGCACTCAGGTCTAAGTCTCATGGCCCTCTATCAGAATCCAGAGTTTTGAGAAGATTAGGGATACTTAATTTTTCGCCCCAAAAAAAAAACGTAAGGGGTAACACTGTCGTTTTTTTTACGGGTCGAAATTTTGATTTTCGATATCTCAGCTCTGGAAGGGTCTAGAGCCTCCATTGTTGCACTCAGGTCTATGTCTCATGCCCCTCTATCAGAATCCAGAGTTTTGAGAAGATTGGGGATACTTAATTTTTCACCCAAAAAAAAAAAACGTAAGGGGTAACACTGTCGTTTTTTTTTCGAGTCGAAATTTTGAGTTTCGATATCTCAGCACTGGAAGGGTCTAGAGCCTCCATTGTTGCACTCAGGTCTAAGTCTCATGGCCCTCCATCAGAATCCAGAGTTTTGAGAAGATTGGCGATACTTAATTTTTCGCCCAAAAAAAAAAAACGTAAGGGGTAACACTGTCGTTTTTTTTCGGGTCGAAATTTTGATTTTCGATATCTCAGTTCTGGAAGGGTCTAGAGCCTACATTGTTGCACTCAGGTCTATGTCTCATGGCCCTCTATCAGAATCCAGAGTTTTGAGAAGATTGGGGATACTTCATTTTTTGCCCAAAAAAAAAAAACGTAAGGGGTAACACTGTCGTTTTTTTTTCTGGTCGAAATTTTGAATTTCGATATCTCAGCTCTGGAAGGGTCTAGAGCCTCCATTGTTGCACTCAGGTCTAAGTCTCATGGCCCTCTATCAGAATCCAGAGTTTTGAGAAGATTGGGGATACTTAATTTTTCAACCAAAAAAAAAAACGTAAGGGGTAACACTGTCATTTTTTTTTCGGGTCGAAATTTTGAATTTCGTTATCTCAGCTCTGGAAGGGTCTAGAGCCTACATTGTTGCACTCAGGTCTAAGTCTCGTAGCCCTCTATCAGAATCCAGAGTTTTGAGAAGATTGGGGATACTTAATTTTTCGCCCAAAAAAAAAACATAAGGGGTAACACTGTCGTTTTTTTTTTTCTGGTCGAAATTGTAATTTTCGATATCTCAGCTCTGGAAGGGTCTAGAGCCTCCATTGTTGCACTCAGGTCTATGTCTCATGGCCCTCTATCAGAATCCAGAGTTTTGAGAAGATTGGGGATACTTAATTTTTCGCCCAAAAAAAAAACGTAAGGGGTAACACTGTCGTTTTTTTTTTCGGGTCGAAATTTTGAGTTTCGATATCTCAGCTCTGGAAGGGTCTAGAGCCTCTATTGTTGCACTCAGGTCTAAGTCTCATGGCCCTCTATCAGAATCCAGAGTTTTGAGAAGATTAGGGATACTTAATTTTTCGCCCCCCCAAAAAAACGTAAGGGGTAACACTGTCGTTTTTTTTTCTGGTCGAAATTGTAATTTTCGATATCTCAGCTCTGGAAGGGTCTAGAGCCTCCATTGTTGCACTCAGGTCTATGTCTCATGGCCCTCTATCAGAATCCAGAGTTTTGAGAAGATTGGGGATACTTAATTTTTCGCCCAACAAAAAAAACGTAAGGGGTAACACTGTCGGGTTTTTTTTTTCGGGTCGAAATTTTGAGTTTCGATATCTCAGCTCTGGAAGGGTCTAGAGCCTCTATTGTTGCACTCAGGTCTAAGTCTCATGGCCCTCTATCAGAATCCAGAGTTTTGAGAAAATTAGGGATACTTAATTTTTCGCCCCCAAAAAAAAACGTAAGGGGTAACACTGTCGTTTTTTTTTCGGGTCGAAATTTTGATTTTCGATATCTCAGCTAACCCTAACCCTAACCCTAACCCTAACCCTAACCCTAACCTCCATTGTTGCACTCAGGTCTATGTCTCATGGACCTATATCAGAATCCAGAGTTTTGAGAAGATTGGGGATACTTAATTTTTCGCCCAAAAAAAAACGAAAGGGGTAACACTGTCGTTTTTTTTACGGGTCGAAATTTTGATTTTCGATATCTCAGCTCTGGAAGGGTCTAGAGCCTCTATTGTTGCACTCAGGTCTAAGTCTCATGGCCCTCTATCAGAATCCAGAGTTTTGAGAAGATTAGGGATACTTAATTTTTCGCCCCAAAAAAAAAAACGTAAGGGGTAACACTGTCGTTTTTTTTACGGGTCGAAATTTTGATTTTCGATATCTCAGCTAACCCTAACCCTAACGCTAACCCTAACCCTAACCTCCATTGTTGCACTCAGGTCTATGTCTCATGGACCTATATCAGAATCCAGAGTTTTGAGAAGATTGGGGATACTTAATTTTTCGCCCAAAAAAAAAAAACGTAAGGGGTAACACTGTCGTTTTTTTTTTTCTGGTTGAAATTTTTAATTTCGATATCTCAGCTCTGGAAGGGTCTAGAGCCTCCATTGTTGCACTCAGGTCTATGTCTCATGGCCCTCTATCAGAATCCAGAGTTTTGAGAAGATTGGGGATACTTAATTTTTCGCCCCCCCAAAAAAAACGTAAGGGGTAACACTGTCGTTTTTTTTCAGGTCGAAATTTTGAGTTTCGATATCTCAGCACTGGAAGGGTTTAGAGCCTCCATTGTTGCACTCAGGTCTATGTCTCATGGCCCTCTATCAGAATCCAGAGTTTTGAGAAGATTGGGGATACTTAATTTTTTGCCCAAAAAAAATAACGTAAGGGGTAACACTGTCGTTTTTTTATCTGGTCGAAATTTTGAATTTCGATATCTCAGCTCTGGAAGGGTCTAGAGCCTCCATTGTTGCACTCAGGTCTAAGTCTCATGGCCCTCTATCAGAATCCAGAGTTTTGAGAAGATTGGGGATACTTAATTTTTCAACCAAAAAAAAAAAACGTAAGGGGTAACACTGTCGTTTTTTTTTTCGGGTCGAAATTTTGAATTTCGATATCTCAGCTCTGGAAGGGTCTAGAGCCTCCATTGTTACACTCAGGTCTAAGTCTCATGGTCCTCTATCAGAATCCAGAGTTTTGAGAAGATTGGGGATACTTAATTTTTTGCCCAAAAAAAAAAAACGTAAGGGGTAACACTGTCGTTTTTTTTTTCGAGTCGACATTTTGAGTTTCGATATCTCAGCACTGGAAGGGTTTAGAGCCTCCATTGTTGCACTCAGGTCTATGTCTCATGGCCCTCTATCAGAATCCAGAGTTTTGAGAAGATTGGGGATACTTAATTTTTTGCCCCAAAAAAAAAACGTAAGGGGTAACACTGTCGTTTTTTTATCTGGTCGAAATTTTGAATTTCGATATCTCAGCTCTGGAAGGGTCTAGAGCCTCCATTGTTGCACTCAGGTCTAAGTCTCATGGCCCTCTATCAGAATCCAGAGTTTTGAGAAGATTGGGGATACTTAATTTTTCAACCAAAAAAAAAAACGTAAGGGGTAACACTGTCGTTTTTTTTTTTGGGTCGAAATTTTGAATTTCGATATCTCAGCTCTGGAAGGGTCTAGAGCCTCCATTGTTGCACTCAGGTCTAAGTCTCGTGGCCCTCTATCAGAATCCAGAATTTTGAGAAGATTGGGGATACTTAATTTTTTGCCCAAAAAAAAAAAACGTAAGGGGTAACACTGTCGTTTTTTTATCTGGTCGAAATTTTGAATTTCGATATCTCAGCTCTGGAAGGGTCTAGAGCCTCCATTGTTGCACTCAGGTCTAAGTCTCATGGCCCTCTATCAGAATCCAGAGTTTTGAGAAGATTGGGGATACTTAATTTTTCAACCAAAAAAAAAAACGTAAGGGGTAACACTGTCGTTTTTTTTTTTGGGTCGAAATTTTGAATTTCGATATCTCAGCTCTGGAAGGGTCTAGAGCCTCCATTGTTGCACTCAGGTCTAAGTCTCGTGGCCCTCTATCAGAATCCAGAATTTTGAGAAGATTGGGGATACTTAATTTTTCGCCCAAAAAAAAAACATAAGGGGTAACACTGTCGTTTTTTTTTCTGGTCGAAATTGTAATTTTCGATATCTCAGCTCTGGAAGGGTCTAGAGCCTCCATTGTTGCACTCAGGTCTATGTCTCATGGCCCTCTATCAGAATCCAGAGTTTTGAGAAGATTGGGGATACTTAATTTTTTGCCCAAAAAAAAAAACGTAAGGGGTAACACTGTCGTTTTTTTATCTGGTCGAAATTTTGAATTTCGATATCTCAGCTCTGGAAGGGTCTAGAGCCTCCATTGTTGCACTCAGGTCTAAGTCTCATGGCCCTCTATCAGAATCCAGAGTTTTGAGAAGATTGGGGATACTTAATTTTTCAACCAAAAAAAAAAACGTAAGGGGTAACACTGTCGTTTTTTTTTTTGGGTCGAAATTTTGAATTTCGATATCTCAGCTCTTGAAGGGTCTAGAGCCTCCATTGTTGCACTCAGGTCTAAGTCTCGTGGCCCTCTATCAGAATCCAGAATTTTGAGAAGATTGGGGATACTTAATTTTTCGCCCAAAAAAAAAACATAAGGGGTAACACTGTCGTTTTTTTTTTTCTGGTCGAAATTGTAATTTTCGATATCTCAGCTCTGGAAGGGTCTAGAGCCTCCATTGTTGCACTCAGGTCTATGTCTCATGGCCCTCTATCAGAATCCAGAGTTTTGAGAAGATTGGGGATACTTAATTTTTCGCCCAAAAAAAAAAAACGTAAGGGGTAACACTGTCGTTTTTTTTACGGGTCGAAATTTAGATTTTCGATATCTCAGCTCTGGAAGGGTCTAGAGCCTCCATTGTTGCACTCAGGTCTATGTCTCATGCCCCTCTATCAGAATCCAGAGTTTTGAGAAGATTGGGGATACTTAATTTTTCGCCCCAAAAAAAAAAACGTAAGGGGTAACACTGTCGTTTTTTTTTCGGGTCGAAATTTTGAGCTTCAATATCTCAGCACTGGAAGGGTTTAGAGCCTCCATTGTTGCACTCAGGTCTATGTCTCATGGCCCTCTATCAGAATCCAGAGTTTTGAGAAGATTGGGGATACTTAATTTTTTGCCAAAAAAAAAAAAACGTAAGGGGTAACACTGTCGTTTTTTTATCTGGTCGAAATTTTGAATTTCGATATCTCAGCACTGGAAGGGTCTAGAGCCTCCATTGTTGCACTCAGGTCTATGTCTCATGGCCCTCTATCAGAATCCAGAGTTTTGAGAAGATTGGGGATACTTAATTTTTTGCCCCCCAAAAAAAACCGTAAGGGGTAACACTGTCGTTTTTTGATCTGGTCGAAATTTTGAATTTCGATATCTCAGCTCTGGAAGGGTCTAGAGCCTCCATTGTTGCACTCAGGTCTAAGTCTCATGGCCCTCTATCAGAATCCAGAGTTTTGAGAAGATTGGGGATACTTAATTTTTCAACCAAAAAAAAAATGTAAGGGGTAACACTGTCGTTTTTTTTTTTCGGGTCGAAATTTTGAATTTCGATATCTCAGCTCTGGAAGGGTCTAGAGCCTCCATTGTTACACTCAGGTCTAAGTCTCATGGTCCTCTATCAGAATCCAGAGTTTTGAGAAGATTGGGGATACTTAATTTTTCGCCCAAAAAAAAACGTAAGGGGTAACACTGTCGTTTTTTTTTTTTTTTAGGTCGAAATTTTGAGTTTCGATATCTCAGCACTGGAAGGGTTAAAAGCCTCCATTGTTGCACTCAGGTCTATGTCTCATGGCCCTCTATCAGAATCCAGAGTTTTGAGAAGATTGGGGATACTTAATTTTTTGCCCAAAAAAAAACGTAAGGGGTAACACTGTCGTTTTTTTATCTGGTCGAAATTTTGAATTTCGATATCTCAGCTCTGGAAGGGTCTAGAGCCTCCATTGTTGCACTCAGGTCTAAGTCTCATGGCCCTCTATCAGAATCCAGAGTTTTGAGAAGATTGGGGATACTTAATTTTTCAACCAAAAAAAAAAACGTAAGGGGTAACACTGTCGTTTTTTTTTTGGGTCGAAATTTTGAATTTCGATATCTCAGCTCTGGAAGGGTCTAGAGCCTCCATTGTTGCACTCAGGTCTAAGTCTCGTGGCCCTCTATCAGAATCCAGAGTTTTGAGAAGATTGGGGATACTTAATTTTTCGCCCAAAAAAAAAAAACATAAGGGGTAACACTGTCGTTTTTTTTTCTGGTTGAAATTGTAATTTTCGATATCTCAGCTCTGGAAGGGTCTAGAGCCTTCATTGTTGCACTCAGGTCTATGTCTCGTGGCCCTCTATCAGAATCCAGAGTTTTGAGAAGATTGGGGATACTTAATTTTTCACCCAAAAAAAAAATGTAAGGGGTAACACTGTCGTTTTTTTTCGGGTCGAAATTTTGAGTTTCGATATCTCAGCACTGGAAGGGTCTAGAGCCTCCATTGTTGCACTCAGGTCTAAGTCTCATGGCCCTCCATCAGAATCCAGAGTTTTGAGAAGATTGGGGATACTTAATTTTTCGCCCAAAAAAAAAAAACGTAAGGGGTAACACTGTCGTTTTTTTATCTGGTCGAAATTTTGAATTTCGATATCTCAGCTCTGGAAGGGTCTAGAGCCTCCATTGTTGCACTCAGGTCTAAGTCTCATGGCCCTCTATCAGAATCCAGAGTTTTGAGAAGATTGGGGATACTTAATTTTTCAACCAAAAAAAAAACGTAAGGGGTAACACTTTCGTTTTTTTTTTTTCGGGTCGAAATTTTGAATTTCGATATCTCAGCTCTGAAAGGGTCTAGAGCCTCCATTGTTGCACTCAGTTCTAAGTCTCGTGGCCCTCTATCAGAATCCAGAGTTTTGAGAAGATTGGGGATACTTAATTTTTCGCCCAAAAAAAAAACATAAGGGGTAACACTGTCGTTTTTTTTTCTGGTCGAAATTGTAATTTTCGATATCTCAGCTCTGGAAGGGTCTAGAGCCTCCATTGTTGCACTCAGGTCTATGTCTCATGGCCCTCTATCAGAATCCAGAGTTTTGAGAAGATTGGGGATACTTAATTTTTCGCCCAAAAAATAAAAACGTAAGGGGTAACACTGTCGTTTTTTTTACGGGTCGAAATTTTGATTTTCGATATCTCAGCTCTGGAAGGGTCTAGAGCCTCCATTGTTGCACTCAGGTCTATGTCTCATGGCCCTCTATCAGAATCCAGAGTTTTGAGAAGATTGGGGATACTTAATTTTTCACCCAAAAAAAAAAACGTAAGGGGTAACACTGTCGTTTTTTTTTCGGGTCGAAATTTTGAGTTTCGATATCTCAGCACTGGAAGGGTCTAGAGCCTCCATTGTTGCACTCAGGTCTAAGTCTCATGGCCCTCCATCAGAATCCAGAGTTTTAAGAAGATTGGGGATACTTAATTTTTCGCCCAAAAAAAAAAAACGTAAGGGGTAACACTGTCGTTTTTTTATCTGGTCGAAATTTTGAATTTCGATATCTCAGCTCTGGAAGGGTCTAGAGCCTCCATTGTTGCACTCAGGTCTATGTCTCATGGCCCTCTATCAGAATCCAGAGTTTTGAGAAGATTGGGGATACTTAATTTTTCACCCAAAAAAAAAAAAACGTAAGGGGTAACACTG
Source organism: Pimephales promelas (assembly GCF_988280905.1). Classification (NCBI taxonomy): domain Eukaryota; kingdom Metazoa; phylum Chordata; class Actinopteri; order Cypriniformes; family Leuciscidae; genus Pimephales; species Pimephales promelas. Next base: position 31,188,824 of record NC_142769.1, on the reverse strand, counting down.
TCGGTTTTTTTTCTGGTCGAAATTGTAATTTTCGATATCTCAGCTCTGGAAGGGTCTAGAGCCTCCATTGTTGCACTCAGGTCTATGTCTCATGGCCCTCTATCAGAATCCAGAGTTTTGAGAAGATTGGGGATACTTAATTTTTCACCCAAAAAAAAAAACGTAAGGGGTAACACTGTCGTTTTTTTTCGGGTCGAAATTTTGAGTTTCGATATCTCAGCACTGGAAGGGTCTAGAGCCTCCATTGTTGCACTCAGGTCTATGTCTCATGGCCCTCTATCAGAATCCAGAGTTTTGAGAAGATTGGGGATACTTAATTTTTCGCCTGAAAAAAAAACGTAAGGGGTAACACTGTCGTTTTTTTTTTTCGGGTCGAAATTTTGAGTTTCGATATCTCAGCACAGGTCTATGTCTCATGGCCCTCTATCAGAATCCAGAGTTTTGAGAAGATTCGGGATACTTAATTTTTCACCCAAAAAAAAAATGTAAGGGGTAACACTGTTGTTGTTTTTTTTCGAGTCGAAATTTTGATTTTCGATATCTCAGCTCTGGTAGGGTCTAGAGCCTCCATTGTTGCACTCAGGTCTAAGTCTCATGGCCCTCTATCAGAATCCAGAGTTTTGAGAAGATTGGGCATACTTAATTTTTCGCCCAAAAAAAAAAACGTAAGGGGTAACACTGTCGTTTTTTTTTTCCGGTCGAAATTTTGATTTTCGATATCTCAGCTCTGGAAGGGTCTAGAGCCTCCATTGTTGCACTCAGGTCTAAGTCTCATGGCCCTCTATCAGAATCCAGAGTTTTGAGAAGATTAGGGATACTTAATTTTTCGCCCCCAAAAAAAAACGTAAGGGGTAACACTGTCGTTTTTTTTTCGGGTCGAAATTTTGATTTTCGATATCTCAGCTAACCCTAACCCTAACCCTAACCCTAACCTCCATTGTTGCACTCAGGTCTATGTCTCATGGACCTATATCAGAATCCAGAGTTTTGAGAAGATTGGGGATACTTAATTTTTCGCCCAAAAAAAAAACGTAAGGGGTAACACTGTCGTTTTTTTTACGGGTCGAAATTTTGATTTTCGATATCTCAGCTCTGGAAGGGTCTAGAGCCTCCATTGTTGCACTCAGGTCTATGTCTCATGCCCCTCTATCAGAATCCAGAGTTTTGAGAAGATTGGGGATACTTAATTTTTCACCCAAAAAAAAAACGTAAGGGGTAACACTGTCGTTTTTTTTTTCGGGTCGAAATTTTGAGTTTCGATATCTCAGCACTGGAAGGGTCTAGAGCCTCCATTGTTGCACTCAGGTCTATGTCTCATGGCCCTCTATCAGAATCCAGAGTTTTGAGAAGATTGGGGATACTTAATTTTTCGCCCGAAAAAAAAAACGTAAGGGGTAACACTGTCGTTTTTTTTTTCCGGTCGAAATTTTGATTTTCGATATCTCAGCTCTGGAAGGGTCTAGAGCCTCCATTGTTGCACTCAGGTCTAAGTCTCATGGCCCTCTATCAGAATCCAGAGTTTTGAGAAGATTAGGGATACTTAATTTTTCGCCCCCAAAAAAAAACGTAAGGGGTAACACTGTCGTTTTTTTTTCGGGTCGAAATTTTGATTTTCGATATCTCAGCTAACCCTAACCCTAACCCTAACCCTAACCCTAACCCTAACCTCCATTGTTGCACTCAGGTCTATGTCTCATGGACCTATATCAGAATCCAGAGTTTTGAGAAGATTGGGGATACTTAATTTTTCGCCCAAAAAAAAAACGTAAGGGGTAACACTGTCGTTTTTTTTATGGGTCGAAATTTTGATTTTCGATATCTCAGCTCTGGAAGGGTCTAGAGCCTCCATTGTTGCACTCAGGTCTATGTCTCATGCCCCTCTATCAGAATCCAGAGTTTTGAGAAGATTGGGGATACTTAATTTTTCACCCAAAAAAAAAAAAAACGTAAGGGGTAACACTGTCGTTTTTTTTTCGGGTCGAAATTTTGAGTTTCGATATCTCAGCACTGGAAGGGTCTAGAGCCTCCATTGTTGCACTCAGGTCTATGTCTCATGGCCCTCTATCAGAATCCAGAGTTTTGAGAAGATTGGGGATACTTAATTTTTCGCCCAAAAAAAAAACGTAAGGGGTAACACTGTCGTTTTTTTTTTTTTCGGGTCGAAATTTTGAGTTTCGATATCTCAGCTCTGGAAGGGTCTAGAGCCTCTATTGTTGCACTCAGGTCTAAGTCTCATGGCCCTCTATCAGAATCCAGAGTTTTGAGAAGATTAGGGATACTTAATTTTTCGCCCCAAAAAAAAAACGTAAGGGGTAACACTGTCGTTTTTTTTACGGGTCGAAATTTTGATTTTCGATATCTCAGCTAACCCTAACCCTAACCCTAACCCTAACCTCCATTGTTGCACTCAGGTCTATGTCTCATGGACCTATATCAGAATCCAGAGTTTTGAGAAGATTGGGGATACTTAATTTTTCGCCCAAAAAAAAAAACGTAAGGGGTAACACTGTCGTTATTTTTTCTGGTCGAAATTTTGAATTTCGATATCTCAGCTCTGGAAGGGTCTAGAGCCTCCATTGTTGCACTCAGGTCTATGTCTCATGGCCCTCTATCAGAATCCAGAGTTTTGAGAAGATTGGGGATACTTAATTTTTTGCCCCCCCCCTAAAAAAACCGTAAGGGGTAACACTGTCGTTTTTTTTCGGGTCGAAATTTTGATTTTCGATATCTCAGCTCTGGAAGGGTCTAGAGCCTCCATTGTTACACTCAGGTCTAAGTCTCATGGTCCTCTATCAGAATCCAGAGTTTTTAGAAGATTGGGGATACTTAATTTTTCGCCCAAAAAAAAAAAACGTAAGGGGTAACACTGTCGTTTTTTTTTTCGGGTCGAAATTTTGAGTTTCGATATCTCAGCACTGGAAGGGTCTAGAGCCTCCATTGTTGCACTCAGGTCTATGTCTCATGGCCCTCTATCAGAATCCAGAGTTTTGAGAAGATTGGGGATACTTAATTTTTCAACCAAAAAAAAAAACGTAAGGGGTAACACTGTCGTTTTTTTTTTTCGGGTCGAAATTTTGAATTTCGATATCTCAGCTCTGGAAGGGTCTAGAGCCTCCATTGTTACACTCAGGTCTAAGTCTCATGGTCCTCTATCAGAATCCAGAGTTTTGAGAAGATTGGGGATACTTAATTTTTCGCCCAAAAAAAAAACGTAAGGGGTAACACTGTCGTTTTTTTTTCGGGTCGAAATTTGGAGTTTCGATATCTCAGCACTGGAAGGGTTAAAAGCCTCCATTGTTGCACTCAGGTCTATGTCTCATGGCCCTCTATCAGAATCCAGAGTTTTGAGAAGATTGGGGATACTTAATTTTTTGCCCAAAAAAAAACGTAAGGGGTAACACTGTCGTTTTTTTATCTGGTCGAAATTTTGAATTTCGATATCTCAGCTCTGGAAGGGTCTAGAGCCTCCATTGTTGCACTCAGGTCTATGTCTCATGGCCCTCTATCAGAATCCAGAGTTTTGAGAAGATTGGGGATACTTAATTTTTCGCCCAAAAAAAAAAACGTAAGGGGTAACACTGTCGTTTTTTTTACGGGTCGAAATTTTGATTTTCGATATCTCAGCTCTGGAAGGGTCTAGAGCCTCCATTGTTGCACTCAGGTCTATGTCTCATGCCCCTCTATCAGAATCCAGAGTTTTGAGAAGATTGGGGATACTTAATTTTTCACCCAAAAAAAAAAACGTAAGGGGTAACACTGTCGTTTTTTTTTTCGGGTCGAAATTTTGAGTTTCGATATCTCAGCACTGGAAGGGTCTAGAGCCTCCATTGTTGCACTCAGGTCTATGTCTCATGGCCCTCTATCAGAATCCAGAGTTTTGAGAAGATTGGGGATACTTAATTTTTCGCCCGAAAAAAAAAACGTAAGGGGTAACACTGTCGTTTTTTTTTTTTTCGGGTCGAAATTTTGAGTTTCGATATCTCAGCTCTGGAAGGGTCTAGAGCCTCTATTGTTGCACTCAGGTCTAAGTCTCATGGCCCTCTATCAGAATCCAGAGTTTTGAGAAGATTAGGGATACTTAATTTTTCGCCCCAAAAAAAAAACGTAAGGGGTAACACTGTCGTTTTTTTTACGGGTCGAAATTTTGATTTTCGATATCTCAGCTAACCCTAACCCTAACCCTAACCCTAACCTCCATTGTTGCACTCAGGTCTATGTCTCATGGACCTATATCAGAATCCAGAGTTTTGAGAAGATTGGGGATACTTAATTTTTCGCCCAAAAAAAAAAACGTAAGGGGTAACACTGTCGTTTTTTTTTTCTGGTCGAAATTTTGAATTTCGATATCTCAGCTCTGGAAGGGTCTAGAGCCTCCATTGTTGCACTCAGGTCTATGTCTCATGGCCCTCTATCAGAATCCAGAGTTTTGAGAAGATTGGGGATACTTAATTTTTCGCCCCCCCAAAAAAAACGTAAGGGGTAACACTGTCGTTTTTTTTCGGGTCGAAATTTTGATTTTCGATATCTCAGCTCTGGAAGGGTCTAGAGCCTCCATTGTTACACTCAGGTCTAAGTCTCATGGTCCTCTATCAGAATCCAGAGTTTTGAGAAAATTGGGGATACTTAATTTTTCGCGCAAAAAAAAAACGTAAGGGGTAACACTGTCGTTTTTTTTTCGGGTCGAAATTTTGAGTTTCGATATCTCAGCACTGGAAGGGTTTAGAGCCTCCATTGTTGCACTCAGGTCTATGTCTCATGGCCCTCTATCAGAATCCAGAGTTTTGAGAAGATTGGGGATACTTAATTTTTTGCCCAAAAAAAAAAAACGTAAGGGGTAACACTGTCGTTTTTTTATCTGGTCGAAATTTTGAATTTCGATATCTCAGCTCTGGAAGGGTCTAGAGCCTCCATTGTTGCACTCAGGTCTAAGTCTCATGGCCCTCTATCAGAATCCAGAGTTTTGAGAAGATTGGGGATACTAAATTTTTCAACCAAAAAAAAAAACGTAAGGGGTAACACTGTCGTTTTTTTTTTTTCGGGTCGAAATTTTGAATTTCGATATCTCAGCTCTGGAAGGGTCTAGAGCCTCCATTGTTACACTCAGGTCTAAGTCTCATGGTCCTCTATCAGAATCCAGAGTTTTTAGAAGATTGGGGATACTTAATTTTTCGCCCAAAAAAAAAAAACGTAAGGGGTAACACTGTCGTTTTTTTTTTTCGGGTCGAAATTTTGAGTTTCGATATCTCAGCACTGGAAGGGTCTAGAGCCTCCATTGTTGCACTCAGGTCTAAGTCTCATGGTCCTCTATCAGAATCCAGAGTTTTGAGAAGATTGGGGATACTTAATTTTTCGCCCAAAAAAAAAAAGTAAGGGGTAACACTGTCGTTTTTTTTTCGGGTCGAAATTTGGAGTTTCGATATCTCAGCACTGGAAGGGTTAAAAGCCTCCATTGTTGCACTCAGGTCTATGTCTCATGGCCCTCTATCAGAATCCAGAGTTTTGAGAAGATTGGGGATACTTAATTTTTTGCCCAAAAAAAAAACGTAAGGGGTAACACTGTCGTTTTTTTATCTGGTCGAAATTTTGAATTTCGATATCTCAGCTCTGGAAGGGTCTAGAGCCTCCATTGTTGCACTCAGGTCTAAGTCTCATGGCCCTCTATCAGAATCCAGAGTTTTGAGAAGATTGGGGATACTTAATTTTTCAACCAAAAAAAAAAAACGTAAGGGGTAACACTGTCGGTTTTTTTTTGGGTCCAAATTTTGAATTTCGATATCTCAGCTCTGGAAGGGTCTAGAGCCTCCATTGTTGCACTCAGGTCTAAGTCTCATGGCCCTCTATCAGAATCCAGAGTTTTGAGAAGATTGGGGATACTTAATTTTTCGCCCAAAAAAAAAACAAAAGGGGTAACACTGTCGTTTTTTTTTCTGGTCGAAATTGTAATTTTCGATATCTCAGCTCTGGAAGGGTCTAGAGCCTCCATTGTTGCACTCAGGTCTATGTCTCATGGCCCTCTATCAGAATCCAGAGTTTTGAGAAGATTGGGGATACTTAATTTTTCGCCCAAAAAAAAAAACGTAAGGGGTAACACTGTCGTTTTTTTTACGGGTCGAAATTTTGATTTTCGATATCTCAGCTCTGGAAGGGTCTAGAGCCTCCATTGTTGCACTCAGGTCTATGTCTCATGCCCCTCTATCAGAATCCAGAGTTTTGGGAAGATTGGGGATACTTAATTTTTCACCCAAAAAAAAAAACGTAAGGGGTAACACTGTCGTTTTTTTTTTCGGGTCGAAATTTTGAGTTTCGATATCTCAGCACTGGAAGGGTCTAGAGCCTCCATTGTTGCACTCAGGTCTAAGTCTCATGGCCCTCCATCAGAATCCAGAGTTTTGAGAAGATTGGGGATACTTAATTTTTCGCCCAAAAAAAAAAAACGTAAGGGGTAACACTGTCATTTTTTTTCGGGTCCAAATTTTGATTTTCGATATCTCAGTTCTGGAAGGGTCTAGAGCCTCCATTTTTGCACTCAGGTCTAAGTCTCATGGTCCTCTATCAGAATCCAGAGTTTTGAGAAGATTGGGGATACTTAATTTTTTGCCCAAAAAAAAATAAACGTAAGGGGTAACACTGTCGTTTTTTTTTCTGGTCGAAATTTTGAATTTCGATATCTCAGCTCTGGAAGGGTCTAGAGCCTCCATTGTTGCACTCAGGTCTATGTCTCATGGCCCTCTATCAGAATCCAGAGTTTTGAGAAGATTGGGGATACTTAATTTTTCGCCCCAAAAAAAAAACGTAAGGGGTAACACTGTCGTTTTTTTTACGGGTCGAAATTTTGATTTTCGATATCTCAGCTCTGGAAGGGTCTAGAGCCTCCATTGTTGCGCTCAGGTCTATGTCTCATGCCCCTCTATCAAAATCCAGAGTTTTGAGAAGATTGGGGATACTTAATTTTTCACCCAAAAAAAAAAAACGTAAGGGGTAACACTGTCGTTTTTTTTTCGGGTCGAAATTTTGAGTTTCGATATCTCAGCACTGGAAGGGTCTAGAGCCTCCATTGTTGCACTCAGGTCTAAGTCTCATGGCCCTCCATCAGAATCCAGAGTTTTGAGAAGATTGGGGATACTTAATTTTTCGCCCAAAAAAAAAAAAACGTAAGGGGTAACACTGTCGGTTTTTTTCGGGTCGAACTTTTGATTTTCGATATCTCAGTTCTGGAAGGTTCTAGAGCCTCCATTGTTGCACTCAGGTCTAAGTCTCATGGTCCTCTATCAGAATCCAGAGTTTTGAGAAGATTGGGGATACTTAATTTTTCGCCCAAAAAAAAAAAACGTAAGGGGTAACACTGTCGTTTTTTTTTTCGGGTCGAAATTTTGAGTTTCGATATCTCAGCACTGGAAGGGTTTAGAGCCTCCATTGTTGCACTCAGGTCTATGTCTCATGGCCCTCTATCAGAATCCAGAGTTTTGAGAAGATTGGGGATACTTAATTTTTTGCCCAAAAAAAAAAACGTAAGGGGTAACACTGTCGTTTTTTTATCTGGTCGAAATTTTGAATTTCGATATCTCAGCTCTGGAAGGGTCTAGAGCCTCCATTGTTGCACTCAGGTCTAAGTCTCATGGCCCTCTATTAGAATCCAGAGTTTTGAGAAGATTGGGGATACTTAATTTTTCAACCAAAAAAAAAAAACGTAAGGGGTAACACTTTCGTTTTTTTTTTTCGGGTCGAAATTTTGAATTTCGATATCTCAGCTCTGGAAGGGTCTAGAGCCTCCATTGTTGCACTCAGTTCTAAGTCTCGTGGCCCTCTATCAGAATCCAGAGTTTTGAGAAGATTGGGGATACTTAATTTTTCGCCCAAAAAAAAACATAAGGGGTAACACTGTCGTTTTTTTTTTCTGGTCGAAATTGTAATTTTCGATATCTCAGCTCTGGAAGGGTCTAGAGCCTCCATTGTTGCACTCAGGTCTATGTCTCATGGCCCTCTATCAGAATCCAGAGTTTTGAGAAGATTGGGGATACTTAATTTTTCGCCCAAAAAAAAAAAGTAAGGGGTAACACTGTCGTTTTTTTTACGGGTCGAAATTTTGATTTTCGATATCTCAGCTCTGGAAGGGTCTAGAGCCTCCATTGTTGCACTCAGGTTTATGTCTCATGCCCCTTTATCAGAATCCAGAGTTTTGAGAAGATTGGGGATACTTAATTTTTCACCCAAAAAAAAAAACCCGTAAGGGGTAACACTGTCGTTTTTTTTTCGGGTCGAAATTTTGAGTTTCGATATCTCAGCACTGGAAGGGTCTAGAGCCTCCATTGTTGCACTCAGGTCTATGTCTCATGGCCCTCTATCAGAATCCAGAGTTTTGAGAAGATTGGGGATACTTAATTTTTCGCCCGAAAAAAAAAACGTAAGGGGTAACACTGTCGTTTTTTTTTTTCGGGTCGAAATTTTGAGTTTCGATATCTCAGCACTGGAAGGGTTTAGAGCCTCCATTGTTGCACTCAGGTCTATGTCTCATGGCCCTCTATCAGAATCCAGAGTTTTGAGAAGATTCGGGATACTTAATTTTTCGCCCAAAAAAAAAATGTAAGGGGTAACACTGTTGTTTTTTTTCGAGTCGAAATTTTGATTTTCGATATCTCAGCTCTGGTAGGGTCTAGAGCCTCCATTGTTGCACTCAGGTCTAAGTCTCATGGCCCTCTATCAGAATCCAGAGTTTTGAGAAGATTGGGCATACTTAATTTTTCGCCCAAAAAAAAAACCGTAAGGGGTAACACTGTCGTTTTTTTTTTCCGGTCGAAATTTTGATTTTCGATATCTCAGCTCTGGAAGGGTCTAGAGCCTCCATTGTTGCACTCAGGTCTAAGTCTCATGGCCCTCTATCACAATCCAGAGTTTTGAGAAGATTAGGGATACTTAATTTTTCGCCCAAAAAAAAAAAACGTAAGGGGTAACACTGTCGTTTTTTTTTTCCGGTCGAAATTTTGATTTTCGATATCTCAGCTCTGGAAGGGTCTAGAGCCTCCATTGTTGCACTCAGGTCTAAGTCTCATGGCCCTCTATCACAATCCAGAGTTTTGAGAAGATTAGGGATACTTAATTTTTCGCCCAAAAAAAAAAAAGTAAGGGGTAACACTGTCTTTTTTTTACGGGTCGAAATTTTGAGATTCGATATCTCAGCTCTGGAAGGGTCTAGAGCCTCCATTGTTGCACTCAGGTCTATGTCTCATGGCCCTCTATCAGAATCCAGAGTTTTGAGAAGATTGGGGATACTTTATTTTTCAACCCAAAAAAAAACGTAAGGGGTAACACTGTCGTTTTTTTTTTCGGGTCGAAATTTTGAGTTTCGATATCTCAGCTCTGGAAGGGTCTAGAGCCTCAATTGTTGCACTCAGGTCTAAGTCTCATGGCCCTCTATCAGAATCCAGAGTTTTGAGAAGATTGGGGATACTTAATTTTTCGCCCAAAAAAAAAACCGTAAGGGGTAACACTGTTGTTTTTTTTTTTTCGGGTCGAAATTTTGATTTTCGATATCACAGCTCTGGAAGGGTCTAGAGCCTCCATTGTTGCACTCAGGTCTATGTCTCGTGGCCCTCTATCAGAATCCAGACTTTTGAGAAGATTGGCGATACTAAATTTTTCGCCCAAAAAAAAAAACGTAAGGGGTAACACTGTCGTTTTTTTTCGGGTCGAAATTTTGATTTTCGATATCTCAGCTCTGGAAGGGTCTAGTGCCTCCATTGTTGCACTCAGGTCTATGTCTCATGGCCCTCTATCAGAATCCAGAGTTTTGAGAAGATTGGGGATACTTAATTTTTCGACCCCAAAAAAAACCGTAAGGGGTAACACTGTTGTTTTTTTTTTCTGGTCGAAATTTTAAATTTCGTTACTCAGCTCTGCAAGGGTCTAGAGCCTCCATTTTTGCACTCAGGTCTAAGTCTCATGGCCCTCTATCAGAATCCAGAGTTTTGAGAAGATTGGGGATACTTAATTTTTTGCCCAAAAAAAATAACGTAAGGGGTAACACTGTCGTTTTTTTTTTTTCGGGTCGAAATTTTAATTTTCGATATCTCAGCTCTGGAAGGGTCTAGAGCCTCAATTTTTGCACTCAGGTTTAAGTCTCATGGCCCTCTATCAGAATCCAGAGTTTTGAGAAGATTGGGGATACTTAATTTTTCACCCAAAAAAAAAAACTTAAGGGGTAACACTGTTGTTGTTGTTTTTTCGGGTCGAATTTTGATTTTCGATATCTCAGCTCTGGAAGGGTCTAGAGCCTCTATTGTTGCACTCAGGTCTAAGTCTCGTGGCCCTCTATCAGAATCCAGACTTTTGAGAAGATTGGGGATACTACATTTTTCGCCCAAAAAAAAAAAAACGTAAGGGGTAACACTGTCGTTTTTTTTTTGGGTCGAAATTTTGATTTTCGATATCTCAGCTCTGGAAGGGTCTAGTGCCTCCATTGTTGCACTCAGGTCTATGTCTCATGGCCCTCTATCAGAATCCAGAGTTTTGAGAAATTGGGGATACTTAATTTTTCACCCCAGAAAAAAAAACGTAAGGGGTAACACTGTCGTTTTTTTTTTCGGGTCGAAATTTTGAGTTTCGATATCTCAGCTCTGGAAGGGTCTAGAGCCTCCATTGTTGCACTCAGGTCTATGTCTCATGGCCCTCCATCAGAATCCAGAGTTTTGAGAAAATTGGGGATACTTAATTTTTCGCCCAAAAAAAAACCGTAAGGGATAACACTGTCGGTTTTTTTTTTCTGGTTGAAATTTTGAATTTAGATATCTCAGCTCTGGAAGGGTCTAGAGCCTCCATTGTTGCACTCAGGTCTAAGTCTCATGGTCCTCTATCAGAATCCAGAGTTTTGAGAAGATTGGGGATACTTAATTTTTCGCCCCAAAAAAAAAACGTAAGGGGTAACACTGTCGTTTTTTTTTTCGGGTCAAAATTTTGAATTTTGATATCTCAGCTCTGGAAGGGTCTAGAGCCTCCATTTTTGCACTCGGGTCTATGTCTCATGGCCCTCTATCAGAATCCAGAGTTTTGAGAAGATTGGGGATACTTAATTTTTCGCCCAAAAAAAAAAAAACCGTAAGGGGTAACACTGTCGTTTTTTTTTCGGGTCGAAATTTGGAGTTTCGATATCTCAGCACTAGAAGGGTCTAGAGCCTCCATTATCAGAATCCAGAGTTTTGAGAAGATTGGGGATACCTAATTTTTCGCCCCAAAAAAAAACCGTAAGGGGTAACACTGTCGTTTTTTTTTTCGGGTCGAAATTTTGAGTTTCGATATCTCAGCACTGGAAGGGTCTAGAGCCTCCATTGTTGCACTCAGGTCTATGTCTCATGGCCCTCTATCCAGATGTTTATTCGCCTCTGCCATAACGACCTATCGGTTTTCATTAAACCCAGAAAAATGGAATTTTGTTTGAATTTTATTTACCATCACTGAGAAATGTTCTATTATTTAAAAAGCAAAAAAAAAAATTTTTTTATTATTTTCAAGGTGAAAAGGATTCATTTGCCTGGATCCACGCTGAAGAAAACGTCTAAATGTCACATTTTTAATGAAGCAGCCTAAATATTCCACTTTGGAAAATGTGTAGATGTCAGGTTTTCATTTAACCGAAAAAATTGAATTTTGTTTTATTTACGATCACTGAGAAATGTTCTATTATTTAAAATGCAAAAAAAAAAAAAAAAAAAAAAAACATTTATTATTTTCAAGGTGAAAAGGATTCTTTTGCCTGGATCCACGCCGAAGAAAACGTCTAAATGTCACATTTTTAATGAAGCAGCCTAATGAGTAAAATGTCTATTTTCTTGGGCGTCCCCCAGCTCCTCGTTTAAGCAAAAGGTACGCTAAAACAACGTATTACATCGACGTTAAACCACGTTAACGGTGTTAACCATAACCTTTTAAATACTCTACCTAGTTCCGTTGCTTAACCATCATCAACATTTGCTTCTTAGACATCATAAAGACTGTAAAAGTACAAAAGTTAGAAAATATCAATAGGGTCCTAAGGGCAGGAGTTCCAGTGATCCAATGTCACAATTTATTTGTACATTTTTTGGTGTTCATTTAAGTGTTTATGCACTATACATCATCTAATCATGACTTGATGATGAATTTAGGGTCTCAGGTATATCTACCATAAGGGAGCGCGTCTTGTTCCACTCGTAGAGTGGGAGCATTCGTGGAATTTCCAGAGAGTTGGGGGCATCAAATTCAGGTTTCACCTCCTGTATCATGATCCCACCGGTCCAGTTCACCACACTTGAGCCATGAATGTTTGTTGTTATTTTGCTCAGATTGTCCCACTCGAGATGAAACACATTCCCTCACCAGTAGTAATAATAATAATAATGAAAGTATAATTAATTAATTATTAAGCATAACATTTTTTTTTTCAACTTAACAGAAATCTGGAGAGACCATTATCTGCCAGTTAATGTGGGCTTCCATAACGCTAAATGCTCTTCACCAAGAAAGACCTTTCTAATTGTGTGTTGGTGCATGGTGTAGACTATGTATTTGTGTAGTTAGTTTAAAAATGTATGTTAAATAAACCTCACATTACCAGTGAATCCTAATTACATGATGTGATTTTTAATTAATGCATATTTTTGAACACGTTGTATCTTAAAATGTATTATTTAATTAAAATATCTATAATATATATTTAATGTGCAACAAGTGAACATTGGGAACAAGCTCAACATGTGCTCAACAATAATTTACATAGCCAGTTATGAAAAATGGAGGAGATTTATCAAATCGAAAACTAAATGAGAAAAACAGACTGCCTATATGTGCTTTTTTGGATATCCAGGGTGGCAACCAATATAGCCAGAAAATACATACATGTGACAATATTTCAGGTGGGGATCATCAACATTTGCTTCTTAGACATCCTAAAGACTGCAAAAATACAAAAGTTAGAAAACATATATCAGAAGGGTGAGCCCGTTCACATCCCAAAGCGCCATATAGGACGCTTTTGCAAAAGCGTAAATATCCAACGCACATGGCACCCTTTAACGTGAAATGAGACGCAGATATATTTGGGAAGAAGGCACCCCCTAGTGGTCTAACCCTTACCCAACACCATACCTAAACTTAACCATTAACCGAAGCGTCTCATTAGACGTTAAAGGGTGCCATGTGCGTTGGATATTTACGCTTTTGCAAAAGCGTCCTATATGGCGCTTTGGGATGAGAACGCGTTGGAAGGGTCCATAGGGGAGGAGTTCCAGTGATCTAATGTCACCATTTTTTGACATTTTTTTGGTGTTTATTTGAGTTTTTATGCACTATACATCATCTAATCAAGACAATCCTCATATCTATCAATTCCTCATGCAAAGACGAAGAGAAAATGGGGTAGATTGTGTCTGTAGGATGTATTGTTCAGATTCTATGTAGGTTTAAAGTTTTCATTTTCCGCAGCCAAAAATCAAGCACGGACACAAAAGATGATACAAAAAAATCACATATGGGACAAAAATTTGCGTGGGGAACATCAAAATTCCTTTTCTAGACACCTTAAGGATTACAAAAAACTAGGTTAAAAAATCTTTCGGGTGCAGGTGAACCCCCCCCTTCCTACCCTACTATGAGTGCAAAAATGGAGACTCTAGACCCTTCCAGAGCTGAGATATTGAGATATTTATAATGGCATAAATGCTATGTGGGATATGAAAGCTTTAGCATAAGTTCTGCCAGGAAGACTTAATTACTGCGTCACTTGTTGCCTTCAGGTTACCCAATCACATTCTTATTCTTGTCGTATAAAAGATCGGTACTTACACATGTTTGAGTTCGCAGATGCCGACGCGACAACACCCTCCACCCTCCCCACCACCACCAGGATGGTCCCGTCTATACTTCCCTGGGGGGTCGGCTGCGCCCCTGCCTTCGTCTTCAGGCAGAAAATGCTGATCCGCTACCCTCGGATTACTATGGACGGGGCCTGCGCCAAAGAACTTTGCAAATAATTGCCTGCCAGGCTGTCAATAAATGGATGCTTTGTTAAATCATTTTATCTCCCGAGTCTTTCTGGTAGAACTCGATATCTGAGCTCTGGAAGGGTCTAGAGCCTCCATTTTTGCACTCAGGTCTAAGTCTCATGGCCCTCTATCAGAATCCAGAGTTTCAAGAAGATCAAAGCAACTCAAAATTTCGACCCAAAAAAAAAACCCGACAGTGGTATCCCTTTCGTTTTTTATTTTGGTGCGAAAAAAAAGTTTCTCCAATCTTATTGAAACTCTGGATTCTGATAGAGGGTCATGAGACTTAAACCTGAGTGCAAAAATGGAGGCTCTAGACCCTTCCAGAGCCGAGATATTGAGATATTTATAACTGCATAAATGCTACGTGGGATCTCGATATCTCAGCTCTGGAAGGGTCTAGAACCTCCATTTTTGCACTCAGGTCTAAGTCTCATGGCCCTTTACCAGAATCCAAAGTTTTGAGAAGATTGGAGAAACTTAAAGAATTAGTTCACTTTTGAAAGGAGAAAGGAGACACAGGGTCGGCAAATGCTGGAACTCGTGCACTTTTATTTACAAGGCTCTTTTACAGCGCCTAGTCGCGCTCAAATAACATTAACTAAAAATATCAAAAAGGCAACAGAAACAGATGATAATTAATATGCAAGGGTCTCCAGACGGAGGTGGGGTAAAGCCAGTAGGGGTCACCAGGTAAAACAAGGCTAAAATCTAGTCAGGAGCCCTGTGGTTGTCATTTAACCCCAATCCAGCACCTCACACACATACACCGTGTCCCCCGGTCTGAGGCCAGGAGAGACGGGCTATTGATCGCTAGCAATGAGAGAGCCAGCTGCCATTACACCATTACAACTCTGACAGAAGAACTGCACTGCATTGATCTGCAGGCCAAGGCCCTCCTGCTGGTATTTATAGAGGTAGAGCGAGAAACATCCTTGCCCCATCCTTCTTTATCTTTCTCTTACTCGCTCATCCACCCTCCTTTCTTTCTCTCTCTCTCTCTCTCTCTCTCTCTCTCTCACCCTTTCTCTCTCTCTGATGAGGAGCAATTGATTGTAAATGAGAATGTGTTTCCTACCTGACCCCAGTGCACTGTAGGTAAGATTGATTACATCTAGCACAATTATGATTGATATGATTCAGTTGCTGAACACAACATGCATGTACGTTTATAACCGGTTTACAATGGGTTTTCATAATTGAACTATGGCCTAAGTATATACACAATGCACAATCAATTATTTCAAGTATTAAAAATACATTGCGAGTCACCTCTGTCGTTTGGAGCAAGTGCACATGTTGTAGTTTGATTATTAAAGTAAATATGATGAACAAAGCTGTGTTGCAATCACATCATCTGGGAGGTTGTACTGGTACGATTTCAGTCGGACTAAAGTATTCAGAGCTGGACAATGACCAGGGGGCGCAGCTAGACCCTTTTAAATGGGCCATAAGCCCCATTAAAGTTTTGTTGTGCCCCAGTAAATTTTTCCTGATAAATCATTGTCTGATGAGGTAGATTACATGTCCAAAAGTAGGCTTTCCTATTCATTATCATTTACATAAATTGAATCATTTAAACCTTGAAGACCTTAATGCCAGCTGAAGCGAAAATATCCAGTCAGACAGATGATTGTATTCATAATACAATGTTGTACAGTAGCTGAGGAGTGGTAACACTTATCGCTATTACAGTTTAATGAATAGTAAAGCTATGATAATAATTTGTATTATTTAGTTGAACGAGGACAGACATCAGGGTCTGTGCAAGAAGGCTCACTGGGGGAAACACATACTTGTGGAGGCCTAGCTATGCGCCAGTGCGTCCGTGCCGAGCATGGCCTCGGTCAGGCTGTAAAAGAGTTTGCCATGGAACGAGTCGTGGGAGGCAAACAGGTCTACCTGTGCGTCCCCGAACTGATCCCAAATTAGGTGAACCAAATGGGGATGGAGTCACCATTCTCCATGAAGAGGCTGAGACGTGAAAGCTCATCGGCTGTACAATTCAAGTCACAATTGAACATGACTTGTTGCCATGCCCACCTCGGGACTCGATCACGAAGCCAGAGCTGATGCGGTCTCATATGAACCAATCCGAGTGGCGTTGCTGTGGCTGCGGATGCCATATGCCCAAGGAGCCTCTGAAATAACTTCAGTGGAACAGCACTCTTGGAGAAAATAGATTGGGGTGTGGATGAGGGGAGCACTTAGCACTGAGCCCTGCTAAAGCAGCTCTAAGTAAAGATAAAATAGTAAGGCAATGCAAGTTTATTTATATAGCACATTTCATACACAATGGTAATTCAAAGTGCTTTACATAGAAGTAATTAAAATAATAAAAATAAATAAAAATAATTAAAACAGTTTAGAATAAAAAATAAAATAAAGTAATACCCCTACCTGAGATGGAAGAGATTGAGCCGGTTTACGGTGCCACTGGACGTCTAGTCCAGGGACGTACTCTGCTGGGGTGGTGCTACACCAGTAATGCCCAGCAGGGCCCCCACAGAGCACGCTTTGCTTTGTTACCCTTAACGACACTCTTAGCGACTTTTTATACTCTCTTAACTAACTCCTTCACTCGCCTCATTGGAGTGAAGACTCTCCCGCTCTCTAGTATAGAGCAAAAGAAAGAACAGTGAAAGTAACAAAGGCTTGTACAATACATTTTAACAATTATTATTAAGTGTGATAATAATTAAAGGGAATAAATATTTGCTAAAAAAATGAATCAACAAATATGTTTCATATACTTTTAGTTTCTCTGCCTAGTATATTCAAATGCAGTGCAAATACAGGTATTGGTATCGGTGAGTACCAAAAATCAAAGTATCGTACTGGGAAAAGGGGTATCGGTGTAGTTTTAGAATTACAGTATGTATGTATTGTTATTATCCTTGATGTTATAATCTATTAACCTCGGGAAAAGGACATAGGAGCTGGGAATGACGTCACACCCAAGGTGACCGCATTCCAGTGCAGAGGTCGAAAAACTAAGACGGGACGCATCCAGACAAACCTTGAACCTAAAAAAAAAAAAAAAAAAAAACAGTATTTTGCACAGATAATGCATAATATGTCCACAAATAGAGGTTAGTACTGTGTGCACCACTGTGTGAGTTACAGACAAACAGAAGTGATAACAAACAATATTTTACTATGGTTGATGTGCTGAGTAGCCACATTGGATTCTGAAATCAGGGTTGATTTACTTCACCAGAGTTTCCCAGTCACAAATCTTACTTGAGGGGTGATTCCAGTTAAACGTTCCTACTGTGGCCTAAATGAAACACACCATAAAAGATTGATTTTGTGATCCTATTATTTCCAAAAACAGAGTAGCCTACTTGACCGTGACAAGATCATTCTTCACAAGTTTCTTTCTTTCTTTCTTTCTTTCTTTCTTTCTTTCTTTCTTTCTTTCTTTCTTTCTTTCTTTCTTTCTTTCTTTCTTTCTTTCTTTCTTTTTCTTTCTTTCTTTCTTTCTTTCTTTCTTTCTTTCTTTCTTTCTTTCTTTCTTTCTTTCTTTTTTTTCTTTCTTTCTTTCTTTCTTTCAGCACCGGTCTTATACTGCTTGCTTAGCAGGAGGTGTTAAAAAGTATTGGCAGCTGACATAGCTTGACTTAATATCCAGCTAAGCGATTAAATAGCTTTTGTTGGATGCTTAACTGCTGTTTTTTCTTGTATTGATTTATGAGCTCATCAAATGTACAGTGGCTTTTCACCCACTATGGGAGCTATTCTGCCCTACAAAGATTTTGTAGGTTTTGGTCAAAAATTAGTTATTATCATTTTCATGACATTCAAGGCATCCTTTGTTATGTGACAAAACATCTTATCTCAAATGTGTGTCGTTTTGGAGAAAAATGGTAGTCACTAGCACAATAACTCCAAAAAGCCCTAGTGAAACAAAACATGAGTACAGTAACATCCATTACTGTATTCTTGTTATGTTTTAACTAACAAAAAATAATCGTTTTGCTGCGCAGTGAAATTACTGTTTCCATCATGAACACACACAGCTGATTTCGTGGCATCCTCACGGGACGGTTTTAACATTTGCGATTTCACCCTTCTTACTGCTTCACACAAATTTTGTTTGAGATGGCACAAAGCCGAAGAAAGAAGATGGTCGAACTGGCATTGAAAAGAAAATACCCGGAGGATGGAAAGTAACAGTGTCATATGAAAAAATTAGAGGCTATCACAATATAAACAACTGTCAGCCGTCAGGGCGGGACTTCCTCTCAGAGGTCCATTCAGATAGCATCCAAGACTCTAGATCCACTCTGAAAGTCAATTCGTGAGCATTTACGTAACTGCTTCAAACTCACAGAAACTCAAAAGGTCTTCACGGCAACCCGTCAAAGTCCGGTTTAACTTGACAGAAATATATTACGGTTGTACAGTAAAATTTAGATATGTCCCAATGTAATAATACTAACACTAATCCAAATAAATTATCATAAAAACTTATTTTAAAGAATAATCATTTTTTCTTGTTTTATTTTAACAGTAAAAGTTATTTGTGCAGCAAGCTATTTGACAAAAGGTTTGATTTCATATGATTAAAAGAAATTAAATTAGTGTTTTATGTCTTCATTTGATGACCAGAAGAAATGATTACCTTTTTCATAGATTTGTTTTTAAATGTTGCATAAATTTAATGATTCATAATACATGCGTTTTGATTACGAATTTTTTTTACACTAAATATCTGTAACACGCCCGGTCCACAACTCTAGCATAACACAAAATAGTTTTTGGAGAATCTGTAGTAGTTACTGCCTTTTTCCTTGTTACGGAGCCACATATTTGGTAAGTAATACAAAGAAAGAAGACAGTAACTGCAAAATAGGGGTAAATATCAAATTAAATATGAGGATTGATATTTACAAAGAATAAGCTAATATAAAGTTACAAAACAGCCACATGTCCAATAATCTTCTTACAACTACAGGGTGGATGACAGGAGTCATTTTTCTCAGTTTTGCACTCTGCGTAGTTACTGCCTTTGTAGGGCGGAACTGAACCCACCATTTGATATTTCATATCAGCTCAATAAAGCAATTACGCACAATTTGGCAACCATCTGAGAATATAAGGTGTGGAGACATCACAGCAAGAATGTGAGTCAGTGAGAGATGTTTGTTCCTTTTTGGATGGTTGAGAACATGCAAACACATGTATGTGCCTGGTTGCTTATATGTATTTTTACAGAAAGTTATTTTGCTCTATATAAATCCATAGTTACTAATGCATGCTTCTCACTGGCTGCTTTTAGCCAAAATAGTGCCTACAAGTTGAGCATTAGGTGAATAACATCAGTGTGTCCAAGAATCCCAAGAACTACCATATCTTCTCTGTCAATAACCAACATACGGCTCCCCATCAATCCATCTCTCCATCTTTTTATCTGTTGGAGTTTTGTCCTCCATAATTCAGTTATCGTGGGAAACCATAATGAAATTTCTGAATTGTTTGTTATTCTCTCACAGTCTGTAATTCATCCCATCATACAACTAAATTGAAGTGTCCTTCTGCCAGTTAAATGCAGAGAAAGAGTCCCTTTATATGACCCGGTTATATTTCAGACCTCTCGGGGCAGCCTGTCTCTCTGAGGGGAATTAAGTTAAGCAAGTGGTTGAAATGGTTGGTTATGAGTGGAAGCATTACAGCAACAGGCTTTTAAAATCCATTTTGCTTTCTCTGATTAGATTTGGTGTTATCATCACTGCAGTGCTGAAATGACTGTAGCTTGTTCATATTTCTGAAGAAAAGCATAAATCCAGATAATTGTGGCCTGTCTGCTCCAGTTAAGGCTGATGAAGAAATATTGCCCGCAAAAACCACAAGTGACTTACGCTCCTTTTAAGGCTGCGCCTGGGGTCTCTCTGTTTCTTGCTTACCCTCATCCATCCATCCATAGTACTATCTACACTGATGTTTAAGTTCAGTAGGTTATTTGTTCATTTATTTATTTTTAATTGTTTTACTTAACATATTAAATTGATCAAACGGGATAGTAAAGACCTTTTTAATGTTACAATCGATTTCTATTTCAAATAAATTCATCAAAAGATCCTAAAAATATGGATCACAATTAAAAATAATAAGCAACACATCTGTTTTCAACAATGATAACAAGAAGAAATCATTACTGAGCACCAAATCAGCAAATTTGAAAGATCACTATTCTGAAGGATTGTGTAAACACTGAAGACTGGAGTAATGATGCTGATAATTCAGCTTGCCTATCACAGGATTAGAATAAAGTAAAAAAAAAAAAAAAAGTAAAAGTAAATTGTAATAGTTTTACTGTATCTTTTGTCAAATAAAAGCAGCCTTTAGATGCTTTGTACAGCATATCTAAAAACAGCATGACATGTTGTTCGTACTGTATATTTAGGAGTACAAATTCTCTCAAACTTTTAGAGCCAAAATGCTGCAAGTGAACAAGCAAGTATCTCACAACATTTACAAAGTTAAATCCTTTTCTTCAGGGTTGCATTACTCTCATGGCAGTGTAAAGCAACCAGCTGTGTAAAGCTATACCAATCTGGCAACGCTATTACAGTGAATCAGCACTAGAAACCTGGCAATCACTAAGTATGGGATGCCATTCACTTTGAGTGTGTGCAAAGCTAAAACTCTGCTTTTTGCCAGAGTTCCTATAGCACCTGCAGAGCGGTGGAGTGTGTTGTAATTGCAGTTGTATAATGGCTTGTTTAACACTATGAATAGGAACAGTGCACCTGATGAAAACAATGAGCAAACCCAAGAGATTGAGTGTCTGCCAACACTAAACCCGACCATTCAAACTGCACACAGATAAAGTTACAGTTCACTACTCTAGACTGCATTAAACTAATGGCGTTCATTGATATGGCTCAAAATGGAGTTGTTTTTCAAAATATTCTTTAGAATAAGGAATGGCTTGAGTGCTTAACATATGGCTCAGCAGATTACTAATTGAATATTCCGTCTCTTATTTTGTGTATCACCTTTCGTCAAGGCAGCATACAACCTCTCACATATTGCATATGTTATTTCGTCCATAAATTACATGTGGCGTCACATGATATTATCAGCTGTAATCATGAGGGAGGCAGTTGGCCATTAGTGTGGGAGGATGAAGATGAGTAGATTAACTCATTTTGCTAGAGAGCATGTGAAATCTATACAATGCACACCATATTTAGATTGAAAACTATAATATATTTGGACATTTTGGGTAAACGTTATAAGCATTATAATGACATTATGCACTATTCCATCAGAATGTTTGGGATCGTCAGAAAAGTTTTTATTTTATAAGAAATTAATATTTTTATTCAGCTATGCATTCAGTGACAATAAAGACATTTATGTTTTATTTCGAATAAAGGCTGTTTTTTTAACTTGCTGCTCTTTTGAACATTTATTGTAATAAGAAATGTTTCTTGAACCACAAAGCAGCATATTAGAATGATTTCTGAAGGATCATGTAACACTGAAAACAGGAGATATGCTTGCTGAAAATTCAGTTTGAAAGTACAATTTGAAAATTTAAATTGTTATAATATTTCACAATTACCGTTTTATTGTATTTTTCATCAAATAAATACTGCATTGATAAGCAGACTTCTTTCAAAAACATATACACACACATACAGTAGGCCTGTGTGTGTACATTTATTTATTTATTTATTTTTGTTATTTCATTATAAGAGAAGCAGTGCAGTTGGTTGGTTTTTAAAGGTACGGTAGAGGCCGAGAGATTTCTATTCACCCCCCTTTTTTCTGAGATTCTGCTTGAATGGTTTGTTCAGATTAACATATGTTAAAAGAGGGAGCAATAAATGATTTTAGTTTGCTTTTAATGCAAGGACTGTAGCCTTAACCATAACTCTGACACAAGCCCACTGTCTAGGGCTGTTTTATGATTACATCACAATGGGAAAGTTATGGTATGGCTGTATTGTTTTGGATCAGTGGTATATTGCTTTTGATATCTGTGCTTTTATAATAAGTACAGGCTCCATTTGGGTCATTATGTTCTCTCTAATGCCTGTTCCTTTTGTCAAAATGTTCTACAATATATCTAGCAAGGCATGCTTTGTGTGAATAATTGAAGATATCAGAATTTTAGAAGTTAATAAGCTCAGCGTTCGGCCATGTTAGAGGGGTACTTTGACAAATGCATTATATTTCCTCCTCCCTGATGCACTTACTATCTGTTACAGCTAATATAAATATGCAAATCTGCCTGTTGAACTTTACTGGGACTGCTGTGATTCGTCTCTTTAAGATATTCATTTGCATGACCGAAGCACCCATGCATCATGCCAGTGTCATTCTGAAAGCAAATATTAATCAATTTTGCGTGATGTATCCCATCCCCCAGAAATCCCTGTTTCTTTGTTTGACTGTAACATTTGCTTTTTAACATGTATTTGCTTTACAATTTAAGAATGGTCTTTGTGCATGACCCAGCTATTGTTGTATCTGGCCCTTGTACAATAGTGAACAGAGATGGTGGCATAATGAAATTGATTCATCTGTGTGAATTACATATGAATTTAATTAGATTGAGTGATGTCCAATATCATCACAAAGGCTTTCTTTGAACTTTAAACCAATATTTCCATGAACGGGTGATGTTCTTCGGTTCTGATTGACAGTGGTGTGGTTTACGTGTGGCGGGTGCATACAACACTAAAAAGGAGAATACAGTGACTCCAGGATAAAACTGGAATCCATGAATGCAATTAGAATAATAAGACATTATTATAGGGGTATTGCCAATCAAATAATTGTCTTTGCACTGCAGACGTGGCACAGAAGCTGCATCTGAAGTGGCATTTAGTTGTACTTTCACAGACTGTTTAATGCTGCTCAAAGATACAATGGCATAATTAAAGGGGAACTTGCAGTTTTTTTGCTTAAATGAACAGCTTCGCAGTTATTGAAATGGTTATGACTTTATTCGGGTTGAATGGTGGCCCACTGACCGAGCGAGGAGTCAGACACGAGCATAGATGTAATTTACGTGTGGGACATGTCCCCACCGCTTTTTGCCAGAGTCGATTGTGTCCCTTCCAATTTTGAAACATCTTGCGGCACCGATGTACCAATACAAATAAATAAAACATCTCCCGTTAACTCTAGTAGATGATTAATTTTTTTTTGTTTGTTAAATAAGTGGCGATCTGTTTTTTGGAATGTGCGCTGCGATCAGTGGTGTGGATATAGTGTTCTGGTGTCACTAGCGCAGTCTTTGCTATCGAGAGACTCTCTATATTCATTATGGTGAAATCCAAAAAAATAATGCACAAAAAAAAAAAAACTTGTCCCTGCTTGATATACAACCACTAATAAACAATCAGTTTTGATGGGGAAAAAAAATATGTATATGAAGAGTTCAGATGCAAAAGCCTCTAAGTGCCATTTGAAATTTTCTTCTAGAATGATAATTTTTATCAAGCTTGTATATTTAAGTTCAGTGATTTCACTTAAATGTCAATGATAATTACCTATTAATTGTTATCTAAGTGAAATTACTGAACTTAAATATACAAGTTTGATAAAAATCATCATTAAAGAAGAACATTTCAAATGGCATTTAGAGGCTTTTGCATCTGAACTCTTCATATAGGGTATACTACTTAGTGTGGATTAGAACCCAGAAAGGGGATTGATTATACTTTAAATTTGAAACTAAAACCGCTTCTGGGTTATATAACAGAACAGGTTCTGTCAGCTTATTACCCGGACATTATTTCCATTAAAGGATTAGTTCACTTTAAAAAAAAAAAAAAAAACCTTTTGCTGATAATTTTCTCACCCCCATGTCATCCAAGATGTCAATGTCTTTCTTTCTTCAGTCGAAAATAAATTACGTTTTTGGATGAAAACATTACAGGATTTTTCTCCATATAATGGACTTCAATGGACCCCAACCATTTCAGCGCAGTCTCATCCCAAGACGTCATATAATAACTGACGACTTGGGATGTCTTTTGACCATACGTCAACAGCCACCTTTTTAGGGTACCCTTAAACGTCGGTTAGATGACGTTATCGGATCCTAACCCTACCCCAGACCTAAACCTACCCCGTCACCTACTCCGTCACCTAACTGACGTTAAAGGTAAAGCGTCAGTTGTATGTAACCGACATTGGGTACCCTAAAAGGCGGATGTTGACGTATGGTCAAAAGACGTCCCAAGACGTCAGTTATATGACTTCTTGGGATGAGACTGTGTTAACCATTTCAAGGTCCAAATGACAGTTGCAGCTCAGTGCAGCTTCAATGGGCTTTAAACGCTACGCGAAACGATTGGTCATTTCAAAAATAAAAAGTTTTATAAGCACAAATCTTTTTTCGAGGGATTTCGTTCATTTTGTGAACAGGAGAGTCACGAACGCTCATCACAGAACAGAGCAAGGTGAGCATTTGTGCTTATTAAACTTAAATTTTGTTATTTATTTGTTAAATGACCGATCGTTTCGCTAGACAAGACCCTTAATCTGCTAGCGTTTAAAGCCCTTCGAAGCTACACTGAAACTGCTATTTGGACCTTGAAACGGTTGGGGTCCAGTGAAGTCCATTATATGGAGAAAAATCCTGTAATATTTTCATCAAAAACCTTAATTTCCTTTCGATTGAAGAAAGAAAGACATGGACATCTTGGATAACATGAGGGTGAGTACATTTTTTTTAAAAAGTGAACTAATCCTTTAACCCTAAAAGTTCAAAAGTTCAAAATTCAAAATACAGGTAAAACATGGAAAATGCAGTCAAATTGATACAGTACATTGTGCATTAATTTTACGTCACTTAATGTTAACTGAAACATTGACTTTATTTTAATTAATTAATTATACCACTGAATAACGTATAAAACAGACGTATCTTAAGGCTGTGCAGGTAGGCAGAGATGGTATTTAAAAACGAGACTATATGACCTAAAACCGGACAGATGGCCGCCCTATAGCCACTGAAGTATCTGCAAGAACTCATCTGGATTAATGCATACAAACCCTACATTTACACTTGCCAACTACAGTAATTTTTTTTATTCTAAAATCTGTCATGCTCAGGAACATTTAAGGAAAGTGGGTCTGGCCTGGCACACTCCCTGAATTAAATATCCATCATGATTCATTCATAGCAGAACATCAGAACTCCAACAGCCTACTACAGTCAAAGAGAGAATGGGATGGGAGTCAGCATGCTTTCTTTCTTTCTACTCTGTGTACTCTTCTCACCCTCTCCAGCATGGTTAAGAGCATTGAACTGCACACATTCATAACACAAATAAACTACATGTTAGATAAATAGCCAGTTATTACTCTGAATAAAATACAAACCAATACAGAGGGCCTGCTCTTTGTCTTTGTCTCTCTCTCTTTCTCTCTGTGTCTCTCTCTCTCTCTCTCACTCGCACAGACACGGCCCCGGTGGGATCCCCAGTCAGACAAACAATGATAAAGTAGTGCTCTTATGCCTTTGACACTCTGAGGAGATGCAGACCTCAAAACGTCGAACTAATAAACCCTGTCTGACTGCCACAAACCGGTGTACACAGATACCAAATGTAATGTTTGCAATGCCTGTGTATTTCTTGAAGAATATTGTTTATTAAGGTAATACACATGTTCCCCAATCCCATTGGAAAAGGTCAATGAAAGGTGTAAGGTAAAATAAAGTAAATCGGGCCACTTTTTGTCACTGAGGTGATTTTTTTTTTCAGAATTCAGTGTAATAGCCACTGAAAAAGACAACGTGGTCCAGATGAGCAATCTTCCCTAAAGCCTGGCTCAGACTGCAGGAGTTATGTGTGTTCGACATCGGCTGCGGCTGGATGTAACCGATCGGCGAGAGTTGCCGCAGGCGGGCATGAGCTGCAAACGAAGACGTGAAGTCGGACGCTTTCTGGTTCCCGCAGTGACCGCTAACGTGCGTTTGCATTCTTTCCCACAGCTGAAGTGAAATAAATGCCAAATACACAGATGTTTCAGACACATTTTCGTTCAATACTTTACTGCTTCGTACAGTATCTGTTTCAACTAGAATAAAGTTCAAAATAAGCCTATATCATTGAAGTGGAGTCAACGTTTTTTAATCATTTTATTTTGATAAAAATGAGTGTGAGCTTTAGTGGAACTAAAGGTGTGAGAATAAACACGAAACGCAAGTGATCGTTGTCATGCGGTAAATCCGGCGAATCATGAAACAGTTGTGTCGTCATCAGAGCTTGTGCAGCCGCTCTTGAGAAACTGCGCTGGCTGAGTCCTCCGGCTACTCTCGGAACGCTCTCGCGGTACTTTGATATAGCATGTGTCACGGTAATGTGGAGTCAGCGCTGCATCAAGTCGGACTAAATTTCTAAACGGCATGCACTGCTTCAATTCAGCCACCGATTGGTCTGCGCAGAGTTGTATGAAGTCGAACAAGCCTTTTATATCTTAAACGATTGTGAAATCTCGTTGCATCACGCACATAAGGAGAATCTGTACAGATTTTCTTCTTTCAAATG
Organism: Pimephales promelas; assembly: GCF_988280905.1. Taxonomy (NCBI): domain Eukaryota; kingdom Metazoa; phylum Chordata; class Actinopteri; order Cypriniformes; family Leuciscidae; genus Pimephales; species Pimephales promelas. Next base: position 31,162,291 of record NC_142769.1, on the reverse strand, counting down.
TCAAACCTACAAGTTTACAAAACCTACAAAACCTTTCAAATACCTGCACACGCTACAAGATTTAAAAATCGTGGTTCATCCAGCCTGATCTCACGGGAATTCGTGCGAATTTTACAAGGTGGCTAATTCGTAACAATTCATAAGACCTCACTCGTACCAATTAGTACAATTTTGCTAAATCGTACATATTTTACGAATTGGGCAATTCGTATGAATTCGTACGAATGACCTACCCCTTACCCCGCCCCTAAACATACCCATCACGTGGGTTTAGACAAATCGTACGAATTCGTACGAGTGAGGTCGTACGAATTAGTACGAATTAGCCATTTTTTAATCATTCGTCGAATTTGTACGAATTGGTCGTGAGATAGGGTAGGTACATCACACACCAAAAGATATTCTTAAGATTATCATGCCAGATTTAACACCTCACGTGATCTCATGGGGAAGTGGATGTAAACGAAATGGATACTGTGTCGTGGCAACCGTCACGTTGTCACCAGACCCGTACTGCTCATTGTTGTTTTGCGGTTCTCAGTCTATTGTGGAAGTGCTGACATAAACATTGTCACAATCATTCCAATTAAAAATCGTAAATATAAAATGTTTGATATTGTCAGGGCAGATCGGGAGGTGTAATATTTGAACGCCTCACTTTACCAGATAATTAGGCCGAACATGTGAGCAAACCGATGCCTAGGATGTGATTTTTGTTTTCTCCAAAAGTCAGGAGGGGTAAATCGAGCCCGGCTTAGAGGGTACCTATTATGCTTAGTTTCCTAATGTTGTTGTGGAGTCCCCTACATGTTTACATGCGTCAAAGTTTAATTTTCTCATAATATATTTGCACATCATCACATTTTCATTTATCATCAAATGAATCAATCCCTCTAAATCCATACTTTCCGCAAGCTACTCTGTTCCGATTGGCCAGACAGCTCAGTCTGTTTTGATTGGCCTATACCATGTACAGCGCCTCGGGCCACTGCCATTACAACATCAACTCTGCGTGTCCTGATCCTGAGGCTTCCTACACTGTAAACTAAACCAAAGTTCTCAATAAATTGTCTCCGACTAAACACAACAAACAATGACGTCGATTTGACCACATCAATGCGAGTGCGAGTTTGATGATGAAACACTGGAAGAGCTCGTTATTCAACCCGAACCCCCATCGCAATGACGACTCGAGCAGGATGTTTCACAGTGATAGGCCTACACTACTCAGTCAGTTTGAGGTAACATTACATTATAAGATCTTGCAGCTGTAATTGTCCATCAGCAAACCGATTATTTTACTTGTACTAATTTATTTCCAGATTATTTTTCTAATATATAATATCTGCAATCTCTTAATGTTTAGGTAATAGTGGCCCACAGCTGATCACCAGAAGTATTTCAGTAAGACAGTGATAATGTGAGTTAGCAGGAGACCTACACAATATAAAACTCAATAAGTTTTTTTGAGCACCATCTTTCAAGAGCATCTTTCCATCTTTCAAGAATCCTGCAATAAACTGGCTTTATCTTCACATTGTAGAGCACAGCGCCGTCTTCTCGACATGATGCTGTCCAGTATTCACAGGAATCAGCTCCCCGGTTTGAGGTTCAGGTTTTTTCCTGGTATCTGCGCGTGCGTGGGCGGGCTAATGTTTCATCTTCTTGACATCATGACGTTTATGACTCGTTTGAAAACCATTAGTTTCATTGACTCAGAGTCGACTCTTACTTTTGAAAGACAATAACTTAATATACGTTGGACTTTCAGATGTAAAACTTTGCAGGATGCTTTGCATTCACTTTCATTCACAATGGTCATTTTCAAAAATCCTTATGGGCCCTTTGAGTGAACAAAACAACTGGGTTTCGTCTGGGTCCCGCTGAAGTAAAAGGGCACATGAGGAGAGAGCAAAAAGTTTGGTTGTGCGCAAGACCCGCGAAGTTACGGAGGGAGAACGGATGAGTGGATGGGTGGTGGTGCGGTTGCCGAAAGGTCAAGCATGTAATATAAGAGCAGGATCTTGGCCGTCTCCGTCAGACAAAAGCCTCCCGCGGCAGACACTCCTCTGTTCTCCCTATTCTCTTAATTACAGTCATATCACCCTGCCACCGCCGCCTGTCCTTAACATATTCCTCTTTATTTGGAGTCCTTTTTTCTCAGCTAATGGAATGTCAGCTCTCTGCTATTCCCTCTCCTCATCTCACACCGATCAAAGTGACCTCTGCCTCTCCGCCAGCGCGCAAATCAATACGCACACTGACAGAAAACCACACAACATATAATAAATGACAATCTGCGCACACACGCACACGAGGCGTCCCGTGACATATCTGACAAAAGCCTTTCATAGCAGTCATTCTGGCACGATGGCAGTGAGTTATGTTTAAGAGAGGATTGGCGGAGCGCTCGGGTCTGCGCAGGTGTGGATATTACAGGGCAGGGTCGGTTAAAGCATCTCTCCTCGGTGTGTGAGAACGCCTGTCCTGGCCCGGGGCTGACAGCACCAATGCCATTACAGTTGTAGCTGTTTATTGTGGTTGTCTTGCTGGGAGAGGTTCTATCCAAAGCAATTTTCCTCTTAAAGGGGCAAATTGCTGGCGGAAAATTGTATGTGCTGTCGCTCAGCCATGATTGGCAGGGAGGCCGAGTTTGGCAACAGCGAATAAAGGAGAATGAAAGGATTTCATACTCAGAGCCGAGAGCAAGTGAGCAACGGAGGGACGGATGGAAGAAGGAAGGAAGGAGAAAAAGCACAGTGCATATTAAAATGTGTTGTGAAAAACGGGTGTGAAATTTCACACAATTCTGAAAACGACTGCTGTTCTTCCAGGTGGAGAGAGAGAGAAGCCAGGTGTTTGTGAAGACCTCATAGAACTAATAAATCTCTCCCTCTATCTTTTTTTTTTCCATCAGTGTGCGCTAGCTTTGTAAAGGATCAGGAGGATTTGTAACAGCTGGCATTCTTCCAGTCACTTGAAACAAAAAGAGAGAGAAAGAGAGAGAGAGGAGGAAAACAGTGAAGTGATGGAGAGAACGGCAGACGCTTGCATTCAGCCAACTTTGATAGTAGTGATTATCTGCAGACACTCCTATTGAAATAAAGGGGTAAAGTGCTGTGAACTAGTTGAGTTGTCAAAACTCTTTCCTTCTTTGTGTACATTGCATTAACAGTGTGGGCAACCTCTCTCTTTGTGTTCTGTCTGGTTTGCTTTTTTCTGTTTTTAAACAAATATGAAATATTCATCCTTTCTTTCTTCCCCACTCTACCTTCCATCTTCCATCTACCTACCCTCCATTCTTTGTTTCATTGTTTCTTTCTTTCTCTGTTTCTTTCTTTCTTTCTTTCTTTCTTTCTTTCTTTCTTTCTCTGTTTCTTTGTTTCTTTCTTTGTTTCTTTCTTTCTCTGTTTCTTTGTTTCTTTCTTACTTTCTCTGTTTCTTTCTTTGTTTCTTTTTTTCTCTGTTTCTTTGTTTCTTTCCTAACTTTCTTTCTTTCCTAACCTTCTTTCTTTCCTAACCTTCTTTCTTTCCTAACCTTCATTATTTCCTAACCTTCCTTCTTTCCTAACCTTCCTAACCTTCCTTCCTTCCTTCCATTTCTCTTGCTCCTATCCCTTCCTCCCTCCTTCCCTCAGATCTTTCTTTCTTTCCTGCCCATCCTTCTTTTTTTTATTTCTTTCCTGTCCATCCATCTTTCTTTCTTTCTTTCTTTCTTTCTTTCTTTCTTTCTTTCTTTCTTTCTTTCTTTCTTTCTTTCTTTCTTTCTTTCTTTCTTTCTTTCTTTCTTCCTTTCTTCCTTCCTTCCTTCCTTCCTTCCTTCCTTCCTTCCTTCCTTTCTTTCTCCCTCCCTCCCTTCCTTCCTCTACCTTCCATTGTTTTTTTCTTTCTTTCTCTCTCATTTTTCTTTCTTTCTCCCTCACTCTACCTTGCATCCATCCTTCCTTCTTTCCTTCCCTCTCATCTGGCTCTATTTCTCCTCCCTATGCGGATGGCGATCCAGCCTCATCCATTAACTGTTATTGTTTTTCCTGAACATGACATTGATTCAATTTAACACCAATCAATTTCAAACGCTTCTGACATTCAGATCTGACCTTAAGGCAAACGACTCATGAACTATGATCAGAATTAAACTTTTGCTAACGAGGTGATCTCTCAGCCATGCCCAGCAGCAATGTTCGCTAAAAATTAGATCAATTATTATAAGGCAAACAGACCCTAAGTTGATTACCCTGCCCTCACTAATTTGTGTAATTAATAACCAGGGCTGGACTAGAATAAGAAGTTTATTAATCCATATCTACAAGCCGGTAATGAAATTGCATGGGCAGGTCATCCATTTAGATGGTAATGTCATAATCAATGCTGCAACACCATACATGTTAATGAGCATTGTTATGAATTGTTACAGTTAGAGCTGGTGTGTATGGAGACGTCGGCCTTTTTAGGTTGTTATGTATGGCAATCAGACGCGTGAAAATGGCAAATCTAATTAGGAATTCCGACTGGAGCGGCTGGGAACACAGAGAGCAGTAGACGGTATCGGAGCTGACAGCTGCCAGCCGGAACGCGAGTGTCGGAACAAAACCAGCATTCTGCGCCACAACGGGAATGACAGGAAAAAAGGATGTATCACAATCGAATAATTGCACTCTGCGTGGCCTCTTGCCATTGCACAATAGAACTGCCAGCACAGGAAGAAGATGCTATTGTGTGTGTACAAGCACTCTTTATGAGTTTTACCTTAGAGTCGAGGGATAGACTTGTGTCATCTGCATGGCGATGAGGCTCCTGTTCTCACATTCAGTCTTCCTCTGCAGGCCCTGTGTGGTCCTCCTCTTCTGCATGCTAGATACTGCACTGCATTCATCTGCTAAATTCACACATAGAGAGAACTCATTCTAGTTATAAGGGTTTACACTAATTCATAATATAAGGTTTCCTTAAATCATGAATAGTGTGTTAATTTTATTGTGATGGAAGGGCCTTAAAGATTTGCCATGAAAAAAGAAATTAAATATTATATACTCCACTACCTTTTAAGAGTTTGGGGTCGATACAAAAAGTCTCTTCTGCTCTGATTTTGATTAAACCCCTCCTTCCAAAATACAAAATGTGCTGTGATTGGCTAGCTAGCCCATTGTGTTTTGATTGGCAGTGCTTAGTGAGTGTTCTGGAAATGTCCCGCCCCTCCATTACAGCCTTTTATTACTACACCCCTTTAATTATACATTATACGTATAATGTTATTCACGTTTTAATTATAAAAGTTGTCGGAAAACTAAGGTAATACAAACAGTAATCGATCACAGAACCATGGTTAATTTTCCTAAGGAGCGGTGAACCATCTTACAAAAGCGAGAGCTTATAAAAGCAACAGAAAACGAGCTGTTCTCCATAAAATTTGCAGCGCACTGATAAACACAGAGGTTATAATGTTCAGAAACAGTGTTTAAAATAAATTAAGAACTCTAAGTTCATCAGCCTTAGGAAGGTCAAACAAACGAGTATTGGAAATGTTGTGGGAAAAAAAACAGTGTCTCTTTAAAGGTGCCATCTGTCAAAAAAAAAAAAAAATCAAATCATACTCCATATTCCATTTGCTCTCTCTCCCTCGCACATATTTATCAAATCAATTGACACGACAATAAAAGGTTGGAAGACCGCAGTTTCACATGGCGCATTTGGAGATTTTTAGAGAAAATAAAATCCCGGGCTATTATTTGAAGTTTTACGGTATTCGTTTTGTTTATATTACATTTTTATTGTTAGTTTGAATTGATCTGACAGACAGCATTCGCTGATGTTGACTAAGCTAGCGCCATTCAGAGCAGTCAATTCTCACAAATTCACTGTGAGACACGCAATTGACACTTTTCACACGCTCTCACGCCACACACCAATTTTGTCACGCACAGAAAAGGACACAGCGACTGATAGACTAGACAGAGCAGGTTAGTTATGATTTATAAAAAAATCTCAGCTCTCAGATTCTATCAATTTTATTACACCATTTCAAACAATAAATACCATTTTGGTGCTTGTAAATGCTACACAATCCCTAGCGCACGTCAACCGATCATCTACTAGCTAATGGTAAAAGGACACGAACACTGTTGAAAGATACAGTATGCTACAACTTACCAACATGTATTCTTTATGCATAATATCCACCAATCATTTTTTGAACTCTTCCCTGAACTGAAATGTAGTAGTGCGCTGTACTTTCCAGACGATTGACATCAGGTTAAAGTACACCCACAATCCGTGCGAGTTATTCGTGTATTGCAGTTTGGCTGGTGGTTATGTTGCCCGCCCGCATACCGCCTCCCATGGCCGAAACTGGTATTATGACACCTGCCGGGCCGGGGCTTGTAACTTAGCATGCTAATTCAGGTTAATATCTCTGCAGCACTATGACTTGTCTTTTTTTTTTTTTTTTTTTTTTTTTTCAAATGAGCCGTTTGTTGTACTGATTATGTTAAAGTATCTCCCTTTGGAGATAACTTTGAGCTTTGTAAACCTGCAGATCTTTGTTATGCTCAAACAGCAACATTACACACAAACTAAAGTTGAAAAAGTGGAAAAGCATAATTGGACCCCTTTAAAAAGGAAGTGTACATGTGGGGTATACAGAGAAATATGCCATTCACTCATATTGATTCACTACTACAATTACTGCTATAGTATATTTGATGAAACCTGAATTTACTGTAAGTGTACTGTAAGTAACAGTCCTCGTGTCCTAGTAAGCACCTGTAAATAATGCAGCGTTTGAGACAGATGAAAGGAAAGATGAAATGAAAAGTAGTCAAACACAGCAGTCCTGCCACAAGTTGCACACCGATGCTAACTGCTTTTAGCGCCTTACACATGCCACTCTGTGTAAGTGTGTGTGATGCCTGTTATAAGCTTAAATATTTTACACATGCACGCTGCATATGTAGCTCTGCAACACCTGTTCTTCAGAGCCAACTGCAGCATCTGCTACACAGCTCATTAATGACTACACAGATACACACCTAGGCTACATGTATTTCAACAATGTGTATTTTTCTCCTATCTCTCACACCTCTTGCAGTTCGTATTAAACCTCTATAAATTTCCCTTTGATTAGGGAAGACTATGTTTTACAACTAAAATGACAAAGTCTGATCTAAGTTTGATCACAGGCATCAAGATGATCATTAAGAGCTTGAGATGAAACTTAATCAAAGAGACTGTTTAAAGAAGGGTGAATAAGAAGAGGTAATGCTATCATCAGTCATCATCCCAGCATTACCTTCTCTAGTTTTTGAGCTTTGAAGACGCCAATAAAAGCTGCAGTTAGGATGAAGTTAAAGTGATTCTCTGGGTTTATATTGGGTTAGTAGTGATTGGCTTTAAATTGCTCTGTCTCGAGATCCCCTTTCATCTTTACTGCTGGAAATCACTGTTTTCCTGTTGTCTGAGTAGGTTTAACTTTAAACATTGACTTTCTCGCTCTCACCGGTTTGCATGGATGTTTTCCCTTGGGAACATGAGGAGGAACAACTCAAGGAGGGAATTTCAAATAACTAGCAGTAAATGTGAAGAACAAGACACATTGAATCAGTAAACAATTGTCAAATCACAGCCAATGTTTGCATATAGATACATGTGCCCTATGGAAAACCAGATATAGGCAAAGCTGAAGGCCAACCTGTGAAAGATCCATATTCGCACACAGGGTTAAGAAAGACATTATGATATTTGCTTTTTGAATCTCTTTCCATTCATTTTTAACATACTTTATCGGCTCAGAAGCTTCAATGCTACAGCTATGGACTTCAAAATATGCTCTTTCATGCATAGCGAGTTTTTTACACTGTTAAAGAGTTGGATTTCCATGCTAAACATGCACAAAGATTCAAAAATTAAGTTGTACGTTTGATTGAGTATTTCTGTTCTCAAAATACATCTTCCTGGTTGTCACAAGTTTCAGAAGTATCATGGGTGCGTATGACGTCAGATGCGCCGGAATTTCCTAAGGGCACTTCTCTCGGAAGGGCGCACACGCAGCTGTAGAGCGATATACGTAACCTATGGCCACTAAAGCGCTGTGCATCGGCTGCGTTGCAATATGTCACCAAAGAAGTGTGTTTTCGTTTGCCAAGGCAAGACAACATTGCACAGATTCCCAAAGAATCAAGCGTTAAGGGACCAGTGGATGGAGTTTGTTTTTCAAGAACATCAACACAGTTGTGCAAGTGTTCTTGATTGTTCCATGCATTTCGAGGATGATTTTTTTATAAACAAGGCCCAATTCGAAGTCGGATTTGCTAACCGTTTAATTCTCAAGGATGGAACAGTTCCAACGGTCTTGCGTTGGAACCGCAGGCGGTGTGTAGAACTGCTTCAAATGTCTGTGTGTCTATTGCCGTGTAACTTAAGCACAGCAAGTAGGCTAAACAACATGATCACGTATAGTTAATGTACCTATGGAGCATGCGATATATGGCGTGTGTTTGTTTGAATACATTGGTTTAGGTGGCTACTGCTTCGCACGCTCGTGATTATTTAGCTCCGCCCACACGGCACGCCTCCACCCGCTCGGCTTTTTCCGCTTGAAATAAGGTCTGTGGTGAACAAAGCCTCTAAATATTTTCACGTTTTGATCTATGACATAGAACACACAGTTATAACCTGCTTGTGGTTTTTTAAACTTTATTGTGTCTGATTGTGTTTTTTAAAATCTTTATATAGGCTTCAAAATGTGTCAATTTTGGATTAACTTGTAAAGATTATCTTGAAAGACAAAACGTGTAAGGGTTAGAACTCTTTGTTAAACACAGATCTTATTTTTTGCGATTTTCCAAAAGTCTATGGGGAAAATGCATTGCTTTTCGACCGAGGGAACCCATGCGCCGCTAGCTTCCGAGTTGTCCTACAAAGTGACGTCATCACTTCGGCACTCTATAGGTACTCAAGATTAACATGAGATTGATTATGAGTTTTTCACCCCCCCCCCCCCCCCCCCAACTTTATTTTCATTTTAACTATATTAATAAAGATGAGTTAAAAACAATGTTCAACAATATTGTTCTGCAATTGTTGTAGCTTATTAAGTAAAATCAATCAAGCAGCAAATTTTTTTTTTTTTGAGTCCGCAAAGCAATAGCACACAATAAAACCAGTTATATTCCTGAACGATCATCAGGAGTGTGTACACCTCTAACAACAGCAGATCTTCTGTTTGTCAGAATCAAAGTTGACTAAGAAGGAAACCATATGCTTTGATTTTATTTGACATTCACCCCCCAAGGCGATAGTCTAATGGTGAGAATGGCAATACTGTTCTCCATCTGGTCAGGTAGCGCCAACGTAGGCTAAATTAGCACGTGGCACACAGCAGGCATATGCCACAGCATAAAGCTACAAGAGAGCATTGTGAGCCAGCTGTTGTGACGACAAATACTAGCATGACAATTGTGCAGTTAGCAGGCTTGAAATGGACGTGAAACGACAAGACTAAAAGGCAGAGATGTGTTTGAGTTGCTTAAGTGGAGTGTACATTTTTATTTGTGAGAAACAATTTATAAAACTCCAACAGTCTTAATTGAGTTTTCAAATGTACAGTTGAAGGAAAAACACTTTATTTTAATGTGTCCTTGTTACACGTTACATTACTATGGTAACAAGAGTAAATTATCGATAATTAATTACAAGCAACTAACACTACGGTAAACCAATCCCTAAACCTATAGTAAGTACATGCTGTTAATTAATTACTCAGTACTTGATTGTGTAATTACACCATAACAAGGACACATTAAAATAAGTCAGAAATTTAAATGGACATCTACTGGTACAACTGAACATGTAATGGCCATGACCATACGAGGTCATCAGGAGCGGGGCCTGAATGTGGTGTGTGTGTGTGTCTCCAGTTGCAGAGCCTTCACTACACATCAGCCCCATCTGTCCAGCATTGGTGTGTTTGCTTCCGAGACCACATCATGCCCCGGCCTTGACACCATGTTAATGAGATCCACAGAGGTGACAGGTGAAAGCAGCAGCACCGCTGGCAGTAGACAAATCCCCAAACAAACACTTGCAGACTTATGACAACACTGAAGGCAATGGACATCCAAACACACCTCGCCCGTCTGCCTGCTGAAGACAGTCTACAAACACACTTTCACACACGTGGCAGATGAAAACACCGTTGGCATCAAAGCACAAATGCTGCACACATCTCGGTGACATGCGAAGACAGAGATTCTCACAGCTTGGTGGCACATCTGTCAACTTTTCAAGGTAAATATCCACTTCACATACACACACAAACTGCACTCCTTCCTCTTGCTTGTCTTCACTTCTATTTACAAAAACGAATTTTGCCAGACATAATCCCAAATAAGCAAATCAAAAGCAGTACAGCCATTACCACAAAAAGCTGTTTTTCAAAATGGCGTTTTAATTTAGTTAACATTTAGGAGAACAGAACAGAGATAATAAAGTCCACCTGGCTTCATTTTACACAAGTACACCAGTCGTCATCCTTTCTCCCATTACAGCCGCTCACGGAGAATCTCTCCCATAGTGTACGGTTACATTAGCAGAGATTAAAAAACAATCCCAGTGCATGTTTCTTTTCATAGCAGTTATAACCAGGCTGTGTAAACAATCCAGTAACCCATAGGTAAAATGTGTATGGTACATCAAACCAGTATTTCGATGAACAGTGTTACTGCAAATTAGACAACAGTGCTGCAGAACAGCGAGACCGCTCTTGCCAATTCAAGCTTTTTGAATATCATAATGTTATCATAATACTTGCAAAAAATTGACTCGTATCTGTAACAAGTAACTTACTGACATTTTTACCACTTCGAGAGCATGGCCTGGGGAGCTGCTATTATTTTTCATATATATTTAAAAAAAAAATCTATATTTATAAAACCAATAATTATAATAAAATGAAAAAGCTAAATTATATTATTCTTCATGTCAAAAGAAATTGTGTGCTTAATCACCTCATTCGTCGGACCAGTGCGTGGCAGTCGAGGGCTTTATGTATGTGAACACACCTGACAAAGACTTCACAGCAAAATATAAAGGCAAAAAACAGGGACTACACACAGTCCGTCTGAAATAGGATTAATGCTGGATGCTGCAGTGCATTAAAATGGGTCGTTGATAAGTGGAAGCATTCAGACGGAAGGGAAACATCTCGTTTTGGTCCTTCCAAGGCTTCATTTACAGTATGAGTATGTTGCCGTTTGGAGGGGTCAGTTCTGGCGGAAGGAGGAGAATGTTAAGCCATCAGGTGAGTGAGTGTCTGCGATATGCTGGAAAGATCGTGGATTCTCTCCATGTAGCAAAAACACCACTCCGGAAAAAACACTCAAGAGTTTGAGCTCAGTCAAAGACGGCACAAATCAGAGAAAACAACAACACTTCAACAAACACACAAACACATACACTCTCACACAGTGCAAATAGGCTTTTTCTTCATTCTCTTGATCTCCCCTTCGCTCATATGGCCGTATTTACCCTGCGGTATGTACAGAGATGTAGAAGAGTGGATGAGGCAACTGGACATGGGATATTCAATCTTGAGTGCATCTACCTGGGCACTTTTCTTCTTTTTTTTTTCTTCTATATTCTCTCTTCACCACAGTCCCTTTGTTCCCTCGTTCCATAATATCTCCCTCCTTCTCGGCCATTTTCTTTCCTACCTTTCCGTCCGTCTTTATTTCTCCCTCTCTATTTATAGAGGCTCATGGTAGGACTCTGGTACATGCACATATAGGCGTCACAGAGAAGTCTGCGTGCATAGCCCTGGATGTTCTTGGGGTCCAGCGCGTGGAGTTCCTCTGGGGTCATCTTCAGGTAGGCCCCTACTTCCGGGCACGGGGATACCTGTGGGATGTTAAACCCGTTCTGACCACCTGCCACCAAAAACGGAGAAAATGAGTTAGAAAAAAACAAAACAAAAAAACTTAAGAGTTAGCGACACTAAACTCAACAAAAGGTAAGAATGGTGCGTCAATTTATTATTGTGACTCAAAAATTAGTAAAAGTTCAATTGAAATCAAGAAACAATAACAAAAAAGGTTAATAAGTCCTCTGTACCGTCGCGGTCAGCCATACTATCAAAGAACAGCCAGGCCGAGTCTGCGGATCCGTATTTGACGAAGGCGACATAGTGGCTTGTCTCAATGCAGAGCACGGCAAACAGCTCCATCTGCTGGTGAGGGTAAGATCCCTGCCTCCACACTGACTCCTGCAGCTCTTTAGGGACAGATAACTTAACATGCCGATGAGACTTGCGCCGTGGGTGCAGATGTACCTAAAGGTCCAGGAACACATATTCAGTGTCAAATATTCTGAAAAAACAGGTACACACAAATATGTACATTAATCTATATTAAACCACTGTAAGGAGCTGTTATAATGGTCTGAACTTGAACTAAATGCATTTGAACAATTATTTATTTGGAAAAGCCTCCATCTAGTGGATATCAAAGGTATTGCAGACAAGAAGAGATCCAGAAGAGCACCTTTGTGCTTAAATGTGCCTGTCGGTGTGTGTGTGTGTGTGTCCTACCTGTGTATTGCACTTTTCACAGAACTGTTTTATCTTTCCTGGTGTGATGTCACAATCTTCGTAGCACTCTCTGCACTCGTAAAGAGCCAAGCAACCACAGATTCGACATTCTCTAGGGGCTGACAAAAACATTTGTTATATCATTTTCCTTTAAACACTGAAAATGCAGAGCACAGCTAGAATGATACATTATGTGTGGAATTTTATTGAAATAAATGCAATCCGTTCAGTTATTGAACTGACTCACTGTCATCTAATAGATCTGTGATGTCAAGCTCCAAAGAAGGGAAGATCTTATTAAACATCTTAAAGTCCTTTCCAAAGCGAGGCATCTGAATTATAAGGCAAGAAGGGGCCTGGACAGAAACAAAAAGACAAGAACATGACAGTCCCCTTCATTTGTCCTAAGCAACAATATTTGGATATGTAACTTTTGTGATTGTTCTATGTGCTTATTTGGAGAAATTCAACATCTAATTTATAAAAGTATAAGAACAAATGCAGTATAAATGTAAAAGTACCTTAGAAACAGGCAGAAACCGTACCTCAAATGATTTACCAATTACTCCACCATTCAAAAGTTTAGGGTCAGAAAGATTTTTTTTAATGATCATTTTATTTAGCAAAGTCCAAATTTGATCAAAACTAACAATAAATACATGTATAATGTAACAAAAGATTGATATTTTTTAAATAAATTCTGTTTTTACTGTCAATTGCTCAAAAAAAAAATATTGTGGTTCAAATCTGACAATAATATGATTTGCTTTGCACCAAATCAGCATATTAGATTAATTTCTAAAGGATCATGTAACTTTGAAGACTGGAAGACCATCACCATCACAGGGAAAAATACACTTTAAAAATAAACTTAAATAGAAAAGGTTTAAAATATTATTGTTTTTACTGTATTTTTGATTGAATAAATGCATCCTTTGTGAGCATTTGAAAATGCTTTCAAAACATTTTTACAAATTTTACTGACCTCAAACCTGTGAGTTTATATATTAAAAAATGTCAAATATTTTTATTAAGATATTGTAAAGAACAATAACTTCTCACATTATCACATTTTATTTGCTATAGTTTCGATAATGGTAATAAAATATGACAAGAACTCTAGAGTTATCAAATCAGTTGACATTTCACTGGCCTTGGACATCCTTCTGTTAGACTGACTCACAAATGAATTAGGTTGAATAGCTGTTACCTGTTATCTGATACATTTGAGTACACAATTAGCTTAGAAAAGGTCGCATTAGCAATTAAAGAAAAAACATGGTCAGGTCAAAGTGTCTGAATAATTTTTGGTCCAAAATTTGTATACATTTTACTGGTAGTCCACTGTACGAATAATTTGTGGTTATAATATGTCACAGTTTACTTTATTTTGCTATCCTCACTTACATAAATGAACTACTGTAGTATCCTGCGTCCACTAATAAAAAATATCAGAAATCATATCGGGTGTCTGAACAATTATTGATTTGACTGTATGGTTATCAATGAAACAGAGCAATCCATGTGTTCATACCTCTGCAAATTTGAGATCACTGTTGATGAAGGACCACTCCAGAAGTTGCTGGCTGGTTGGCACCATAACTTTATCTTTCTTGTCCATAAAGATTTGATAGAAGTAACAGTCTTGAACCTTCTGCCCTGCAGACCTGCAAAAAAGAAAAGAAAAAAGAAAGAAACACCACTTTTTAATACTAGCTTCGTTGAGTTCCCAAATACGCTGATTCTAGCATGGAGTTGAAGGGTGTGTGAGAGGCGCACCGAAGTTTGAGAAGAGGGTCGACTCTCAGGATGTGATGAAACAAGATGTTGAGGAACTCTTCAGGATCTGAACAGAGAGAATAACTTATTTCAATTCACACCATACAAATGAAAATGTGAAATAACTTAAAACAATTCATCTATTAATTATTTGTAGTTAAAACGCAGACCTTAATAAAATAAATTTTGTTTAGGTGTTTAAAATATATCCCATTGAGGTCCCATATAATTCCCATATAATTAATGATTTTATCTGTAAAGTTTTTTTTTTACTCTACTTGTACAAATAATGTAATGTTCTGTGTGTCATAACAGGGCTGTGTGTGATAGCTTCATAAAATCACAAAGTGGACATAACTGTGCCACATGTGTTTTAGTATGGAAGCACAATATTCCCAAAAACAGCAGGATGTACAAAATAAAAGAAAATAGGAAAAACCCATTCCCAAACCACTTGGTATAATAATTAATAGTTTTTGAAGGGTTACTAGTATGATTTATGTTTTAACATCTAAGAACAAGATTTCATAAAACAATATTATGACAGGTCTGATATAGTTTTGCAGTCGTATTGTGTACTGTTTTCCAAACAATGCAATGTAGTGTCAACATTTCCTGTAAACAATCATATGGATAAACCTCTAATAATTAATTCTCTATTTGTGTTGTTCAACAATAATGTAGACGCTCAAAATAAAATAAAATAACTCAACCACTGAATAAAACAATGTGAAAATCATTTTCTGTTTGCACCTACAGAGGGCAGTATCAATACATTTCTTCCACAGTGACATGAAACATGAGACTTTTCTCACCCTTCTCTTCTGAAGTGAATCCTGACGCCGCCTCCACTTTCTCCAATATCCTCCTAAGTTTCATGATTTTAGTGGCGCACACGTAGCCATGTCTAAAAAATAAACATGAATACAGATTAATAAAAGATTAGAACCAGGCCTGTCACAGAGAATAGGTAAAAGAGAATTTGGATTAATATTTAGATGAACAATATTATATTGGCTAACAGAGATAAAGCAGCCAAATAATGTGTGGTAATAAACTGTGTTTCACTCACATTCGTAGTGGGTTGACTATTTCTGTGCGCAATAACTCTTGAGTCTCTTTGTAATATTCTACATCAGTCTTGGATCTTGGCCTTAAAAGTACTGTATCCAACACGGAACTAAAAGAGAATAAACTGACATACAGAGAGAGACAGAGAAATACATATTTACAACTGTAACATTCAATATTAGTTTATAATCTGTTAAGCATCTTCTATGCATTGTGCATCAAACAAATGTAATGCATCTGTGTAGATATCATGGAGATACAGAGATATTAAACACTAGTGTATAAATCAGTATGTGTGCGTGTGTAGTGTATTCCGGTTTCAGGCCACAGCCCCTAGTAATTCAAAAATCGAAATAAACATTCTAAATAATTATTTATTAAAAATGTAAAAATGCAGAAAGTTTTTTTTAAGATTGGTTAAGTGTTACTACCAACATGTCATATCTTTGTGTGTGTGTGTGTGTGTGTGTGTTTGTAGATAATTCATACTTTCCGATGACTTTTTGCTGGCCCTCATGAGGAAAATTGATATATAACATAATAAAATTGTTTTTTTGTTTGTTTGTTTTTTTATGTAAAAATGCAGAAGGTTTTGTGTGATGGGTAGGTTTAGGGTTAGTGTAAGGAGACCATTACATCTATAGAGGTCCTCACAAGTGTAGCTAAACAAATTTGTGTGTGTGTGTGTTCACCAGAACAGCGTAGAGTCCAGATAGCAGGAGTTATAATGTCCTTGAATTCCTTTCTTCTTCCCCACCATCACCTCCAAACCGTCATTCTCCGTCCGAGGAGGAGTGTTCTCATTAACCACTTCACTCAGATAACCCCCAAAAGCTGCAGCAAAACATACTGATGAGTCACATCAATCAAGTATAATATAAGCTTCAATTGTCTGAGACTTAATGCCACAAATGCTGTTAGTAGAGCTTAACATGTATTGATGTCAGAACCCATTTTTTTAAGTTAATTACTACATATACCACAAAAAGTCAACTTTAACTTTCAGTTAACAAAATATTCAATATAAAAACATGCTATTTTCAAAGTATAGTCACAAAACCATTTTATTGTACGTTAACATAAAAAAAGTGTGAAATAATCTCTTCCTACTCTAATCTGTGCCAAGTTTTATTCAAACTGTCATGGAGAAGTAAGATTATGCATGATTCACAAAAAGATATCAGAAAAGGATTTGATGTACACCTATCAGTAAAACCACTTTAAACTTTAAACTTCAATGCAAACTTCACCCACACGTCTGTTACGCATAACCAGTAAGTTAACAAGCCGAAGAGAGTGTAATGTACGTCACACCTCTCCTCATCAATTCGCACGGATTGCCTATATCCGCTAACATCAAATTCAAGGCACTGTCATTTGCCTATAGAACGACCACTGGCTGTGTACCCCTATACCTAATCTCACCTCACATTCTCAAGCTAACGGTGTCTTCTGGTGCCATCACAAAGGGGCACAAAATCACTTTCACTGATCTTTACCTGGAGTAAATGACCTGTCTATCTCAACCTGAGCTGCTGAGTCTTTAGCCACTTTCAAAAAACAGCTAAAGATGTGTCCATCATCTAAAGAAGACCATCATCCATTTCGTCAATACTTAACCAATAATTACTAACACTTACTACACTATTCTGTACATCTATTTATTTTTTTATTAGTTAAAAAAAAACCATTTCCTATATGTACAGTGCTAGACTAACTGGGATCAGTCACAGCACTTATATATTGTTGCCCTATTGTTGGATATTGCTTTGGATAAAAGCGTCTTCTAAACAATTCAAAGTACAAGTAAACAATACTGTAGGTTTATCATAACCGTATGCACCGATGCATCTCTGACACTTAAAGTGTGTCTATTACCTATGGAGTTGCATCGTTCTATGGGGTTGGGTGAATGATGTAAGGATGGGAATCGTGAGTCTGGCCTGCAACACTTCAGTTTGACAAACAGAGCTTTCTTTGGTGGACACGTGAAATAACGGATCCCTTTAAATGTGCCATCAGTGCAGCCCACACACTCTTCCTCCTAAACACACACATAAGAAACAAACATTTTATAATATAGAAAATGTATATTCACTAATATACATACCTTTCAACAATTTGGGATTGGTAAGAATTTTTTATCTTTTGGAAATAAGTCTCTTATGCTCACCAAGATTGCATTCATTTGATCAAAAATACAATAAATATGATAGCCTAATATTGGGAAATCTTATTACAATATAAAATAGCTATTTTATATTTTAAATTATAATTTGTTATTTATTCCTGTGATGGCTGAATTTGCCATATCTACAGTTTCCAGTGTCACATAATCCCTCAGAAATCATGCTGATTTGCTGCTGAAGAAACATTTCGTATTATCAATGTTGAAAACAGATTCCGATTTCAAATTGAATGCATCCTTTAATTGTCACTTCATAGTTACAGTACAGCAAACAAGCATGAATCTACTGACCAGCTCTAGACCAGCTAGTGGCTCTTGTAGTCCCGGAGGTAGACCAACCCAACGGATGACCCCACACAGTGGTGGGTTCTCTTTGACCTCCACCATTGACCCGACCTCTAGCCCTGGCTGGCCTTGTGGTGGTGATGGAGGCCTCTGGACAGGCGTGGTAGCAGGTGGCAAGACCTCCTGCTGCTCTCCCATCACTGAGCCAGCAGACAGGGAGAGGGGGCCGTGGCTCATGCTCCCATTGGGGCCAACTTTGCGGCTCAAGCTGAAGGGCAGGGAGTGGAACTTGTTATCAATGGACATCGAAGGGGTTGTGGGTGGAGCTCGAGAGGGGGACGAGCTTGGGTTGAAGTCTGGGGGCATGTCTGTCAGGGATTTGGCTGGGTCCTCACCAACTATCAAGAAACAAAGTCAAAGAAATGAGAGGTACCAAGAGCTCATAATAACCAGAAAATGCATCAGTGTGTGAAGGACCAGGAACTGATCAATATAAACCATCAGGTGACATCACAGCTAATGCTATGAAATTATAATATATGGTTCAAATGGCTTAAATGAAACATTTTTCTGTCATTAAAGAGATTTGCATTTATACACTGCCGTTCAAAAGTTTAAAGGGGTCATATTATGCCCTTTTACAAAGTCTTGATTTAGTTGATTTAGAATATGTTTTCAAGCTTGATTGTTCAAAAAACGCATTTTTGTTCACATATTTTACATTATTATAGCCCCTCTCCTGGTCTGGCTCGAACACGCCGATTTCAATAAAGCCCCTCCTTCTGTAATATGAAATGTGCTGTGATTGGTTAGCTGGCCCAGTATGTTGTGATTGGCAGCACTTAGCGAGTGTTCTGGAAATATCCCGTCTCACCATAACTGCGAGTTCTTCTCTAGTGTAAGTGTTAAGGTTATTTCAAACCAATTCGAGCCCGATTCAGATCCTGACAATGTTCATGAACAAGAGGATCGTGCAGAACCCATTTCACGCACAGGCTTTTCAAGAACGGATTTCACAGGTTTCAGAGTGGTATGTTTTTTTGTTTTGTTTTTTGCAATTTTACTATACATTATAGATACGATCCAACATTTAACTGTGATATTTGTCAGAAAACTAAGGTAATACAAACAGTAATCGATCACAGAACCATGATTAATTATCTTACAAAAGCAACAGAAAACAAGCTGTTCTCCATAAAATTTGTAGCACACTGATAAAAGCTGGGGTTATAATGTTCAGAAACAGTGTTTAAAACAAATTAACCACTCTAGGTTCGTCAGCCTTAAGCCGGTGCGATTTTTGCTGTCGTGCGATCTCAAAGATTACTTTTTTCACCCGGGCTATCGAGTGATGAAGTCACTGAATAGATATGCTTAGTTAATGATGACTTCTGTATTGGACAGACCCCAAAATAGACCAATCACAGCTCATTGCACACAAATTCTGTTGACATTCAAATACAGTAGTCATCATGTACCCTTACCGTAAAGTGTTACCAAAAATTCTGTATTCCCTGAGGAACAGAAAAGAAGCTGTTCTTGTTCATGTTTTCAACAGTTTTCAACACTCATAATAAGAAATGTTTCTTTGAAATAGAAACTTTTTGTCACATTATAAATGCCATTACTGTATTTTGATCATTTAATGCATTCTTTAAAATTATGGATAAAAGGATGAAGAATAAAAGGATGAATATCATTTGATAAAAAATCTTACTGACCCAAACTTTTGAACAGTAATGTAGTGTATACAAAGCACAGCTTAGCCAAAATATGATGTCCTCTCAGAGCTGATCAGTGCTGGTTATCTCTTCACTGAAGCACATACCAACACATTACATATGAAATATTGGTAAACATTGTTGTGTGTTGCAGAAAAAAAGTCACCATAGGAATCAAGCATAAGAATTGTGGCGAACAGACGGTGAAGGAGAACAAAAGCAGCACAGGCCACAAACACAACGTAAAACCCATAACCAATAACAAGCCTAGCCGCCCCTGCAACATTCTCCAATAGTGCATGTTAGTATAATGTGACATGAAATATGAAATAGTTACACAGATGAAAGCAATGTTATAAGGAATACAGTGTCCCAATGTTTAACACCAAATACACAT
Organism: Pimephales promelas; assembly: GCF_988280905.1. Classification (NCBI taxonomy): domain Eukaryota; kingdom Metazoa; phylum Chordata; class Actinopteri; order Cypriniformes; family Leuciscidae; genus Pimephales; species Pimephales promelas. The sequence continues at coordinate 31,142,273 of NC_142769.1, read as the reverse complement.
ACAAACACATACAATCACATTTACACAATGGATGAGTGGAGATATGGCTTAATTTGTACCAGCAATACCAAATATAAAAGGCTTTCACAAAATAAAACTAATACTAAATATGCCATATATGCTGCAACTAACAAATGAGAAACGAAGAAATTAAAATAAATAAAAACTATTTTAATTAATTAATTTTGTATTGCCTTGTAGCTAAATTTAGTTGAAAACTGAATATGAAATGTAAGCACAAATGTCTGTAGTACAGAACATTCACAAAAAACACCTGAGATGTTCATTTTCTGATCAATGATGTCATGCTATGAGGTCGCATACCACTCACGTCACAGTGAACCAGACTCCCAATAAAAGATCTCAGCAGCAAGTTGCATTGATTAACATGTGATGACTTATTCATGACAAGATTATTAAAGTAACCTAAAGTGAAGTGAGCTCTAATTTTAGGCTAGATATCAGAAGGATGGCACCTTGCTGTTAAGATGTTTATCAATAGAGTTCAGCAGTCTTCCATTTGTATTGATTATTGATTACCTTCATCTATGTACCATGTGCTTTTGGCTTTGGACTGGGCAGGGTGATCGACCGAGCTGCCATTTAGTGTATAATAAAACTCAGACTTGCTCCTGCTGCCAGGCTGCAGGCCTAACCCTGAATAAGAGTCACGATAGGAAGATAGACAGTAAATAGTGTGTGTGGGTGGGTGGGTGTGTGTGTCTGATAGTGAGAGAGAGAGAGAGAGAGAGAGAGAGAGAGAGGATGCAAGAAAAGGGGGGAGTATGTGTTTCTACATGGGATTAAACAAAATCTAAGATGTGTACATGGATGTCTTGTCAAGTCATTTGTGTGTATTCTTGCAGAAATTAGAGTTACAGTTAGAGAGAGACTCCAAAGTAACTCATGCAGTGTTCAGCAAAGCTTAGTATGTCATATTCAGTTCATGTTAAGATAATAGAGAATGGTTCTAGAGAGGGACAAAAAACAAAAACACCATTTCCTTAAAGAGGTCATGACAGTGATTTTTGAGAATTATTTTAACATCTTTCTTTAAGTTTACTTATGTTTACAAAGTTTTTTTTTCACAAAAAACAAACAAATATATGTGCAGAGAAATTATTATTTTCAACCTTCATTCTGACCCACTGTATGAAATGATCCTGTTTTTAGAGTCGGCACCTTTAACGCTTGTCAGTAAAAGGTCCACTGTTATGATAGTCTAACGTCATTGCATAGGAAACAGTATGAATGCCCACTCGTTATTGTATGCGGGTAAATTTTTTGAAAACATTATCAGTATAATGTAATTTACAGACATAGCATTATAAAATCATTTACTTGTGGTTTGTGATGCAGCTGCTGTCAGATCCAATACATCTTCCAACAAAAGTTTATTTACTACTCTCCATTACAGTGTGCCTCATTTACAAAACAAAATGCTTGTTTCCGATTTTGGGATCCTCCTCAGGTCAGTCCAGAAAGGTAAAAGTGCTGTTTAAACTGGACACGTCAAAGTGAAAATTCTCTCATTCTTACATTTGTCCTGTTGGCGACAGACTCAAGTGCGTGAGTTTGTCAGAAACTGAATGCGCATCTGTATACTGTATCCAGTGTAGACAGCGTCAGTGATTATAATGGATTCTATTTGCTTTTCATGTGACTTGATGATCGCATCTAGTGTAGGCAAATGCTATAAATGAAAGTGGGTGGGGCCTATGGTGCAATGAAGTATAACTACAGGGTTTCCCGCAGAAAATGTGTTAGTTAAGGTGGGGTTTGCCATCACACGGGGGGCGGGGGATTGGGGGTTGTAAAAGCATGGCCGTGCTGCTTTCTCCTTCTTTCCACAAGCGCTTGCGCTCCCGTGGCATCTGTCGTTGTTAAGCAACCATGAGCTGCACTCTCAATGATGAGGAGGACGTATCAGCAAAGAATTAACTGATTTATAGCCCTTGCATTAGCTCTACTAGGCTATTAGATATATTTATGGAGATGAGAAATAAAAACCCGCCCTGTTCAGCTATGTTCGCCAAGGCATAGGCGTGCCCGTATTTGTTTTGTTTTTTTTGATGTTGTAGTTAATGTGGCAGGCATGTGTTGCGTAGGCGGCCGCCTTAGTTTCAAAGTGCTGCGGGAAACCCTGAACTATTCATCGATGTCTTGCTCTGGAGTCAAATGCAAATATATTTTTTATGAAGTCATTTGTGATTGTGAAGATCCCGTATTATCAAACAGAGTCGTTTTGGGAGCTTGATTAAAAAAATGCTTTGTTTATATTGTTTTAAGCTCTGAATTTTGCAGGATGCTTTAATGGTACAAAGACTTATGTCAAGAGATGAAGGCAAATTTGATTTCTCATGTCATGACCACTTTAAAGGATGCCCATCAGTACCAAAGTATGGCTGTTTTTCTGCTTTCTTTTTTGTTAACATTTCTTTCAAACAAGTTTTTCAAACCAGACTTTCATCATATCAAGTAAATAAAATCCAACAATTTTAACAACAGGGATATGATCTTTATGTCAGGTATCCCTAATATAATAACACTGTCAATACCAGTGATGCCTATGAAGAAGTATCCAACAGAAATTGTATTACACAATTCTAAAAACCGTAAATAAACATTTTTCAAATTTCACCAAAATGGATCGGGTATATTAAAGGCATACTATAACATCACAATATATTGTGTGACAGGCGGCTTCCTGTATGCATGCTCTGAGATAAAGCAGGATGAGGACAGGTAAAGTATTCTTTGGGCTTAAAGGCACAGCAGTGGTTAGTGGTTAGACACAGCAGTGGTTAGTGTCTAGTTTATTTTTCAAAGGAGATATGTTGAAAGGGTTAAGATGTAGGCAGTTTTTTCTGATTGCAAGCAACCAGTGAAATCTTGCCAAGTAAATCCTTGCTAGTCATTTAGGCTCGTGTCAAAATCTCCATCTTGAAGAGCATTCAGGTAAAAAAAAAAAAAGTGTTGACTATATTTTAAGTGAATGTGAACAGTTGGGAGAAAAATCGCATTGTATATCAATAATATATATGATCCATGCAGGTCTTAAAGTGATATTAGCCTGCTGCTGTCTATGCCTTTATGTTTTAATCAAAACAACAACAAAAAAAGAGAAAATCACTCACAGCTCTTAACTGAATATCTTTAATGACTGTTTACTACTTATATTCAATAATCATTTAAAGCTGCAGTCCGTAGCTTTTTTGGAGGTTAAAAATGATCCAAAATACATATTTGAGAAAATGCATAACCAGCCAGTGTTCAAAACTATCTGCTTGCCTTAGCTCGATTCGGTAAAGCGGTAAGCTTGTAATAATGTTTTTAATTCCAGTGGTACTGGTGGATTTCCACAGGAGATTCGGGCAGGTGTTTGCGTCATTGCGTCAAATCTGTACACATAAAGGAGGAGTCTCGGCTATTATAAGCTATATTGCGAGTGAGGATACTGCAGGTGGAGATTTATAGTCTTTTCTCACTGCACTTGATTTAATTAAACGCATAATAATTAAATTCTAAAAATTTGATGACGGATCCAGAAAGGATCAAACGACAATCACCAATGACAACAGATTCACCCGCGGTAAAATGCAAAAGACTTCGTAGTGGCTACAGAAATAAAAGAGACTGCAACCGGACCCACGCGAAAACAAGCATATGTATCGGAAGGACATTACAGGTAGTCACGCAATGCTGACGTTGTTAACATTAAAAATTTGAAAAAAAAAAAAAAAGGTATAATTTGCATGGTTTGCATGATATGATAACTTATAAGAGATTGTTAGATTTAATCAGCGAGATTTACAGCAATGTCATAATCAAACAAAAGTGGATGTTTTTTACTAGTTCAGATGACATTTTCCAGTGAAAAATCTTATGTTCGTCATATTCCAAAAAGAATAATCTGTGATTCTGAATGCCATTATCCACACCGGCACGGCGACTGACAGCATCACAGTCTCCTCAAACATTGTGTTCATCCGCACAGTGCCGCGTGGAGGGTGTCGAATTACAACTCATGTAAAGTTGACAATTACGCGAATGATGACGAACAGAGATGGCGACAAATAAGAAAAAAAGCCGGACTGCAGCTTCAAGATCTTTTTATTAATTTTGGCTATGCTAGTATTAGTCTTTGATGTGGTCTTGAATAATAAAAAAAACAATAATAATAATTAGCATCTAATAATGTTATTATGTAAAAACATACAGACTACTGTACATACAGATATAACCGGACACTTACCTTTGCTCTTTGGTTTGCTCTGGCTGCCAGGTTTGTCACTGCCGCCCCTGCAGGCAAAGACTTTTGTCAGCCTCTGATCCTGCATGGAGTATTCTGTAATCAAATAAAGACACATAAACTGCTCACATATTCTAACAACATTTAATCATGTCATTCAAAATCCATAAGATTTTCTTCCTTACAATGGACAAAGGAGATATTTTTCTCACTTATATATATATATATGTATATGTGTATGTATGCATATATATATATATATATATATATATAAGTTGTAAGTGAAAAACGCCTTAAATTCCGGTGATAACAGGTTTTCTTTTACAAGCAAAATGTGCCAAAAGGGATTTAACTCGCACCGAAAAGTCCCAAAAAAAAATATTTCACATCACTTCAGCTTGTGATTCTTTTTAAGTGTGGGTTATATTTCAGGATTTTTTTTTTACCATAGCAGAGTATCTGAGATCCTGACACATTGTACTTCTGAGACTCCAGGTAGGTTGCCGTTGGCAACTGGAGAATAAAGGGTTCCTGATGGTTTCACATTTAATTATTCACCTTAATTCCTTTTCTTTTTGCAGTTAACATGTATTTTCTTTTTGGTCTGTTTTTGTATGACCCTGCTGAATCAATTTTGCTGTCCATTGGTTATGCATTTATTTAGCAATTTCTACTATTGCACTGGTATTGCATTCTTCTCATGGGCATTTCATACTTTTTGACTTTTTAGTGCGAATTAAATACTTTTTTTGGCTCATTTTTACTGAAAAGGAAACCTGTTTAATAATTATGCATACCTATATATAAGGCGAAAATGTATACCGGTAGTAGTTATTAAGATTAATGTGGTTTTGAATTGGTAAAATGTGCTTGAAAAAAATATGATCAGAATATCAACTTGCATAATAATTATACATATAAATCACATACAGTATCACACAAAAAGCAGCCGGCTATACCCTGGTAACCGCATTAAATATCCCTTTAGTTTCACAGATTGAATAAGGAAGAGTGGTAGCTTTAAGACATTAACAACCAAGACATCTTGCCCACACACATAAACATGCACACAAACAAACAAATCATTAAATAGAGAGAACAAAGAGAGCTCCACACACTCCACTCACAAAAACAAGACCTTTAGACAAAAGAGCTTCTGTTTCCTGAATGTTAACATGACTCACGCACACACACACACACACACACACACACACACACGCATGCGTGCTTTCTGACAACAAATATTTAGCCTACACCCTGACTTGAAGTCTAAAACACACAATGAAATCTATATAAACAATAACTCGATAGAAAAACAATTTGTTTTTTTATGTTTTAAATTAATTTGATATTTTATAAAAAAAAACTTTCTTTTCCTATGAATATTGAATGAATATTTTTATATTCATTGGTACTTTACATCCAAGGTAATTGTTGTAAAACTTTGCATCTGAGGTGCTCAAACTCAATCTAGGTTTCTAGCAGAAAGTAACCACATTAAAAGCCAGAATAAAATCCAATACAGTATGAAGTGAGAACCCTTACCTGGCATCACATCACAGATCGGGACGAGACGGGTGTGTTCAAGACTAGCAAAATTACACAGCTGTTTACCTTCGATGATCCCATCCCAGTCTCCAATGGGATTGTCCTGAGGGCGAGAGGTACAGCAACCTATTACTGCACCAGACCTAGATAATCTCACAAGCATTCACATCTACAACACTGTAATTTCCACCTCAAAATAAACACTTTCCAAACAAAAGTTGGCCTGTCTCTATCTTCAACTGCGCTCCTTTTCTGAACCAGACAGAACCCATTTCACTAACTGAGAGCTGTAATTCTCTAATGGCTACACTACACAACCTACACTATCATCAGAATGACTGATGTATCTGAACTAAACTCACACCCTTCACATGCCAGATCTCCACTCTTTTCTTTTTTTTAATTTAAATTTCTAATGTAAAACCTTGATGCATTTCCTTGATACAATTTTATGCATCTACTCTACACTTAACTTACAAAATAGATACAAACATATCAAATCTAATCTATACAATCTATTATTAAAGACCTATAGCAAACCTAAAGTAATAAAACTCCTCAAAACCTAAATGCTATTCACATCATTTGGATCTTAGTAATAGCAAGTCCAGCTGAGCTCTGCTGAAAGAGCAGTAAGAGAGAGAAACAAAGGGTGAAAAGAGGAGAACAGTGGAATGGCGTGTGTTGGTTGTGTCTTGTGTGAGCATTTGGCAGCACGCCATCATGGTGGTCACACAGCAAACTGAGCTGTCTCTACATTTCTCCTTCAATCCATCCCTCCACTCTGAGGTTTTTTATCTTATAAAGTCTCTAATAAAGTCTCTGCATTTTGTTTATTAAAATCACAATAAAAACAGTTATATGGTGAAATATTTTTTGATTTTTAAATAACTTTTTCATTTTAAAATGTTGATATATTCCTGTAATGGAAAAGCTGAGATCTTAGCCGCCATTACTCCAGTCTTCAGATGTCACATCATGATTCTTCAGAATTATTCTAATTTGCTGATTTTGTGCTTAGGAAACAACCAAGATTCTTTAAAAAGAAACAGCATTAATTTGAAATAGAAATCTTTTGTAACATTAGAAATGTGTGTTTAAATCAATTTAATGTGTTCTTGCTGAATAAAAGTATTATTTCTTCCAAAATGTTTTTTTTTTATTACTAACACTAAACTTTTGCGCACGGTAGGGTATGGCATATGGTGGCGTATTTTATAATGTATTTTATATTTTTATAGGCTGACATTACTTTTTGTTTATTTTTGTTTTGTTTGTTTGTTTGATTGATTGTTTTTGGAGGGGGGAGCGGTCTGCATCATTTGACAATGGATATTTATTTTTTCATGCTCATTTCTCCTATTTACCTTTGCCATCATCTAACACTCACTTAAGGTTAATCTTTAAACACACTACATTAATTAAATGTAATATTTATATTTAAATCTCAGAAAGAATATCCATTTTCTGTACATTATAATGTGATGCCTGTAGCATGTAAGGCTGTCAAACAATTAATCGCGATTAATCGCATCCAAAATAAAAGTTTTACTAAGTTTGTTTACTTAATATATGCGGGTGCACTGTGTATAATTATTTTGTATGTATGTATATATATATATATATATATATATATATATATACACACACACACACACATGCATGTATATTTAAGAAAAAAAAATATTTATATATAAAAAATTTATATATTAATATATAGAGAGCATGTGTGTGTATTTATATATAAATATAAAATAATTATACACAGTGCACCCACATATATTATGTAAACACAAACTTTTATTTTGGATGCGATTAATTGCGATAAATCATTTGACACCTCTAGTAGCATGTAACAATTAAAATGACTGAGTTTAGCTTTCAGAGATTTATTTATTTAGACAAAAAATAATAAAAAATGTAATAACAATAATAATAATAATAATAAATTTAATAATAATAAACTTCACATAAAAAGCACCTTCTAAAATATCTGATCTACCTCAAAAAATACATATCTTAATGCAAACGCTAATATTAAACTGTTACTAAGCTAAGAACAGATGTTCATCATCTAAACAGTCTAATTCATTTACCATATCAACACCAACGTAGTATCCAAGACTCTCGTTGGCAGGCAGTAAGTCACAGAAGATAACAGTGCCCCGTTCCGGGCCGTCCCGTGTCTGCACCAACACACGAGAGTTGATCTCCAGTGGTGGAACTTCGCCTTCCACTTCCGGGTCATTATCCTCTAGCGTCACACGTTCCACATCCAGGTCCTCATCTTCCCAGAGCTCAAGTTTATCCAGTGCAACGAAGACACCGCATTCATCTTCACAACGAAACAGCTGCTGACCCTGATAAGAACCCTCTGTGAAACCTTGACCCCGGCCCTCCTCCTGAAAGACAGAAAGGTTTTCAGAGGATAAAAGACATTGCATGGTACACCAATACAGTCATAAGAACTCGCATAAATAATGTCACAAATTTGCCACAAGAACAAAGGTTATTGCTGATGTGTGAAGTTTAAGTCTGGTCTTCACCCACACAACAGCCTACAGGCTATAGTTATGTTCGCTCAAGTGTAGCTTTGTCCTGTAATGATCATCATCACACGCTCAAGGGTTGAACCCAAAACCAGACAAACAAAGCAAACAAGGCAAACAGCATTGCTCACCAGTAACTCAACACCAAACCAGATACCACTCAGCGCCCGGTCAGGCAGCAGAGCTCCTTTAAAGCGGACCACGCCTGGAAGGGGCTCGTCCCCAGACCTCAGCTGCACTCTGACTTTTGATCCACAGTTGATGTCATGGGCCCTGTCCAGGCGCGCTCTGTTGCACAGCAGACTGTAACGCTCTTCGCAGTTGGTGATGGGGAACAGCAGCTCCGCCAGCTTTTCCTCCAGCTCCATCACGTCCCGTTCATCCACGCTCACCACCACATTGGTCTGGTCCAGGATGCGTAGGCTGCGCTTACCCTTGCTGGGAGGGATCGTGCGACCGAGGCTGTTACGTTCCTGGCAGGCCTGACCAAGGCTGCCACGTGGGATGCGCTGAGTCTTCTGACCTGGCTTCTCCACGGTGCACTCCTTCACCACGATGTAGAAACGCCAGTCGTCCCGGAAACTGCCAGCAGGCTTCTCCTGGCTCCATAGCGCAGAGCTCATGGCTGCATAGCAAGAGAGGGTTGAAGATGACAGGAACACACGTCGAAGGTCAGAGGGTCGTGAGGGGTCAGTGGGACCAGGAAGAGGGAGCTTTCATGACCTTTTCAATGGGACAGAGATGGATGGATTGAACGGACATAAAGAGCTGTAAAAAGAGAGAAAGTGCAGATTTAATAAACAGAGAAAGTATGGAGGTTTAAGAATGAGCTTGGTCTTGTTTCAGATCTTAAGTAAGTTTTAGAATGACCCTGACTGAATATTTTCTAGTCAACTAGTAGAGCTGCACGATTCAAACACCTACAAAATCTTATTCCTAAACGACCATTTTGTTGCTATGTTTATTAAACATTTCACAAGTACTATCACAATTAAACGCAGTGTTGCCATTGCTGCTGACTCAGAGATAGCGGTTGTCGTGTACAGGTATGAAACAGCTTCAGAAACGTAAACCACACAGTATTATTATTTCTCTGTTACAAATAGTTAAAATTAATCACAAAAGTACTGGAATAAAAGTTTATAGTTCAGATATAAACAATGATGTCTACAGTAGCGATCAAAACAGAGTAAATCACCTTTTGAAAGTAACTTGATGCTTCAAATAAAGATTGTATCATTTACATCGTTGCACCCGTAATGAAATGTTTTCATGTTTGATGTACTTACATTACATTAATATTATATTAACAATAAAATGTACCTTTGTAACTATGTTTGTCTGTGTATTGTCTAAACTATTGTCAAGGGCATCAGATTCATTTGGTATAACTAGCCTTGGTCAATCGGGAAAACCAATATATAGTAAATGTTTAAATAGAATAATATTATTTTTAATAACTAAAGGAACTATAATATAAATATAAAGCAGATTAGACTTGTTTTCTACATTTCCCTGTGCAATGTTTTCTTTAATATGTAGGGCGGTTTAGAGTGGTCCAATAAAAGGATTACATTTATGAAATCTGTGGTAAGGTTATTTCTTCTGTGGTACACACTATATACTATGTCAACATCAATTTCAGGTTTTTTCATGAATAATTATCTGTAAATTAGCCTAATACTTTTAGAAATTTTCATAGTTAAACCAAATGACTTTTTTTGGTGACAAATGTTGTTCATCTTGTAAAAAAAAAAAATGACATAAGCAGTGTTAATTGATTGTACAAACCACATAATCTCATTGATAACACATTGTTAACAGGGGCTGTTTACACCTGGCCACTTCAGGCGTTTTCTCGGATCGGATAGCTATCTGATTCATCAAAACGATTCCATTTACAACTGTGTTTTTGCAAAACGGAAACAAATCCGATCTTCAATTCCCATGCTATATGGAGATTTAAGTCACCGAAAGCAACAGATAAGAGCTGCATTTTATTGATCATCAGCTAAAATTTCTAAATCAAAGACCGCAATAAGAGATAGCGGCAACAGACCTAGTTTTAATGAAGAGGATTGTGTGTTAAGCATCTGCGACTTACTTTCACTTCGATTTGTGATAGTTTGCACAAATCAAAGTTGGCTTGATGAATAGATGCTCAGTTGCGTCATATCTGACTGTAATATGACATATAGCCTCTAACACGCTCTCACACATTTATTTATTTTTTTTTTAGCTTTTTTGGGAGGACTAAAATTTACATATATGGTTTCAACAACCAGATGCATTTACACTTGTCCAGTTTCATTCTGGAATGCGGCCCAGACCACCTTCTGATGTGGTTTGAGCGATCGAATTCAAATCTGTCTCGAATGCATTTCAGAGTGCATTACATCTGGTCTTTTCTTGATCGGATAGCTATCCGATCACAGAAAACGCATGAAGTGGCCAGGTGTAAGCAGCCCCTTAGTAAAATTAAAAAATGGTTTCAAAATCATATTTTCTCCATTATTTTTTTTTTTTACACTTTTAAAAAACCCTATCCATCAATGACCCATTACAGAGAAATTCTAAACCATAATAATGAGCCTTAAGCGCACACATAACTCTTGCCACAATATTAATGATTATGAGTGTGAACTAGTATTTCCTGAATCCGTGTCAGCTGCAAAGAGAAAGTTGACAATGTTGACTCATCATCTCCGCAGTAAAGTGGATGCGACAACAGAAAGAAATGGAAAACGTACAAAAATTGATATCAGCAGTAATACTAATCTGGTTGACACTGCAACATAGTAGGTGGTGGTATTTCTCCAAACCGTCACTTAATGGAAAAAAGACGACAAGGCATTGTGCAGGTTTCACTGTGAAACAAAATCTTGTCAAAGGAGACGGCAGATAAAAGTGAGACGCTCTGCCTGCACCTGAAAAATGTGAGCTCGCCATTCCGTAATAAAGATGTGGTGTTAACACCCCAGTCAGCAAGAAGCGCTGATCAACAGCAAGTTCTTTTTGAAAGCATTTGTACAGTTCGGGTGACAGATGGCTCACAGATCAGAGAAAATGCATGAAGTGACCAAGTGTCAATAGGGCCTTTCGTCACTTTTTTATTTGCTTGAGTTCAGTTTTTGCACGATTTGAGCTAAAGAAGTCAATTTATGATACCACTGTTGTAAGATTGTATTCTTGATTTCAAATATGTAATTGAGATATACAATGTTGACAAACAGTTATGTCGATTTTGTCTTTCTCAAGGGGATAAATAGGAACGGTAAATGCATGCTGGAAATAGCTGTCTAGGGATGTTACAATTATGGCCACCGAGTGAACTCTCTTGCCTTAAAGGGTACCCTTCGTGTTGCCACCTAAAATTACCAGCTCTGACCAATCCTTCCTGCTTCCCTCTAAAGAACTTGCAGTGGCCCACTAGATTTGCCATATTATTAACATAATTAGCAACTGCAAGGCCATGGCTGGGTGGGGACATTTGTCTACTGCCAGATTCGTCTAATGCAGTTATGCCTAAACAAGCTTCAGTGGTTTAACATGAGTGGTTAATTCTTTAGGGACACATAATCTGTACCATCGGCTAGCTCTGAACCCGTGTTCACTTCAAACGTTGGCTTTATACGCGCGACGCGTCCTATTCGCTTTGGACTAGCGTCGAACTAGATGCTATAGACGCGAATTTGACGCTATATTCGTTTGGTGTGAGTCACACCGTGTGACCCGCCGCATAATGATAATGAACAGGCTGCGATGTCAAGATTGCAATGCTGGAGTGTGTGTGTGTGTGTGTGTGTGTGTGTGTGTGTGTGTGTGAGAGAGAGAGAGAGAGAGAGAGAGAGAGAGAGAGACGTGCGTGATATACTCCGTCATTTTGTTCAGATCATTAAACCTGCAAACCTGTTTCCTTATATTTGTGTACACTCGCAATACAAAATTGTGCTTTTGTCACACTGTAAACTCTTGACAAACTGTAACCTTCAACTGTCAACCAACCAAAATCACACACACACACACACACACACACACACACACACACACACACACACACACACACACACACACACTGTTTTAAAAGCAAAACATATTTATCCAACTTCATTTCAAAACATTCTGTGGGTCCCACCTTTTGGACATTCATATTGAATTGGTTTTCATTTCTTGTCCTCGGAGCACTAATCTTACACATTCTACATTGACTGAAAAAGAAAATCGAATGTGTTTTTAATGGTAGTATTATTTTATACAGAAATCAATTATGTATAATTCAGATGAGAATAGTGTTACATTGTTAATTAATAATGTCCATTAAAATTAAGGAAAACAAATATATTCATCTGAAATATAGCAAAATAATTTTTAATTAATTCAGGTACAATTACCAAACATATCACAAGGTTTTTTTTTATTCATTTAATTAATAAACCAATTATATAAAATTATTGTCAGTGCAGTACAAATAAACTGGTTCTATGCCTTTATTAATAAAATTTATTTAAAAAATATAATGCCTTCTGTATTTTTGTTGTGCTTTTCCCTTCATTGTACCGAAATCTTACCGAACCGTGATGTCTGAACCGAGGTATGAACCAAACCGTGATTTCTGTGTCCGGTTCCACCCCTAATGTACATCCCTTTATGGCCACCAGCAGGATAATGCACCATGTCACAAAGCTCGAATCATTTGAAATTGGTTTCTTGAACATGACAATGAGTTCACTGTACTAAAATGGCCCCCACAGTCACCAGATCTCAACCCATAGAGAATCTTTGGGGATGTGGTGGAACGGGACCTTCGTGCCCTGGATGTGCATCTGAAACATGCGATCCTATCAATATGGTCCAACATTTCAAAAGAATGCTTTCAGCACCTTGTTGAATCAATGCCATTTATGATATGCATATTTAAACTAGGCGTTGTAAGCTCCATATGGTTATTTCAGGGAAGAGATGCACGCGCGCACAATCTTCGGCTGACAGAGATTTATAAAGTGAATTCCGCGCAGGTTCTGGCGTACAAACGGTTGAATAAATCGGAATATTTTTTGGCATACGCCATTTTTGGCTTTCAGGTGCACGTACAGTTTTAGTAAGGATCCTACACACAGTTTTATAAATGAGACCCCTGAACATGAGGACGAGACTCCATCAAATCTACAACCGGTGAAGGTACAACTGTGGAAATTGGAACCCAACTCAGATTATGTAGATAACTCTGACGCTCCATCCAGTCTATTTACCGATTTACCATTATTAGCTAATAATTCTGATGATGTTCAAGATGTACACATTTCTAGCTCACCTCAGACTGAAATCTACATTCATCTATTAATGTTTCCCTTTGTGTTTTCTGTTTTTCAATCTCATCTGACATGAGCAGTGTCAGGGGTAACGGTAAGAGTCTCCTAGGACAGAAGGGATGGATCTGAATTGGTTTGAAGAAAAAAATGTGACACAGTACGACAGCTTGCCATTTGGTGGCAGTAGATGATGCATATTGGTCCACTGTAGAGGCTGATGCCATCAAGAACTATTCATATGCAAGAAAATGTTTTTGAATAGCTGAACTCTATGCATGAAAGGGTTAACAACCATTTTTCTTACTTATACTTGTGTTTAAAAAATTCAGCTACTCTGTTGTGTTACCACTTGGCATTCAATTTAAAAAGAGGGTCCTTAAAGGGACAGTTCATGTTCATCCCAACTCTGCCATCATTTCCTCAACATCAACTTCTGTGGAATACAACAGAAAATATTTTGAAGAAGTCTGTCTTCTGTTCATACAATGAAGAAAAAATTACAAAAATTTCAAATATCCTCTTTTGTGTACTACAGAAGATGCAAGTACATGATGTGTAGAGTAAATGATGACAGAATCATCATTTATGGGTGAAATTTTCACATGACAACCACTGACTTGACTAACTAACAGACCTCGTCAATGACCACGATATTAGAATAACCAGCCAAAAAGAGACTGTGTGACTGGTTGGTTTTTCCCCCAGCAGCAGGGGAATTCACACAGCGAATTAAATCTCACTCTGAGCTTCCTGTATGCACAATAATAGTGCACACATACCACAACTGCATAATGACTAATAGCAAGAATAAAAGACGAGACAGGGAATGCTCTACTGCATGACCTTTTACTGATATTGCACGTGTAATCTAGTTCTGTCTGAAATGTAGCAGCGAAGAAAGATCCTGCAGTTTAGGTGGTTCGGCAATTTTTTGGCCCATCCTAAAAATGACAATACGGTTTTGATTAAGGTCTACAGCCGAGCCTATCCACACACAGATCAGCGTTCTGGTAAATATTAGAGCTCTCTAGGCAAACAAGTCAAAGGGTTCCAATTCTAAGAGGTCGTCAAGCCAGCAGCTTAATTCCATGTGAATGGATCAAGGAGGGCTTTAATGCCAAAGCATAGTGTTAGCATTCCTATTCATCTCAATGGCACTTGTTTGGCTGTTGTTGTTGTTGTTGCTGTGAAGCATAGCCTATGACATGTAACCCTAAGAAAAAAGTTCAGAGCCACAGCTCTAAACAATAATCGTGATCACTGTGAGCGACAACATTCATGCTGACTCTCTCTCCCTCCACAGACATTGATATTCAACACCAGACAGTGATCTGTGAAGTTGATGCTTTGTCAACACAGGAAGCATGCAGAGCCAGGAACACCTACCTGTAATGCCAATGTATTAGCAATATGTATATCGGCTTTTTTAAGTCCAATCACTGTATCCATGATGTAATACGCCAATGCAAATATCACATCAGCGTTATGTACTTTCTCTACACTCTGACTGCCGGATGAAAACGATGCATTAGAGATGGACAGGCCTTACACTAAAAGACCATGACCAGGTACAGAAGGCAAACTATCAGCTTCTCAGTTAACGATTATTTCTACTCATTGAGCTCGGTTTGGAGATAATGGCATGGCTAGATAACCCTGTTGTCATGTATAATCAATCCGCGGCTCTGGTTACAGTTCAGATCTAAAGCTAGTCATGTGTCAGAGTCAGTCTGTAGAGGTAAACAGGTGACATCAGCATGAGCGGATCAGACTCCTCTTACCTGACGTTTAAATATCCCGGTATTCACCCGTCCGCCTTCGATGGCATTTGAGATTGTTCCAGTGAAACTCTCGTGGCGCTGTTAGTAATGATGATGGTGTTTATTTGCCATTATGATCGGATGGGCAAAGCTGAAGCCAGCGCTGACTCCACTCCGCAATACTACCGGTTAATGGAGAGACAGTCGCCTCCTCCGTGCACTTCAAACCCACTGGTAATAATCCTGGGTGAAACGATGAGGGAAACTCGAATAATATCCGGTAATATTGGTATAGCCGAGGCCGTTGTTTCATTTAAAATCAGTGTGAGTATTATTTACAGTGTGATTGTGTGTGTATGTGACGGTTAAACCAAACATGCTGCGTTGTTGGGGAGAAACTTGCTCTCTTATTGGACAGAGAGTGACAGCTCAAATCTGATTGGTCATTTCGGTTGTCCTTTACTTAGCCCCGCCTTTTGGGGTTTTCCAGTAGTTTGGCTGAAGAGTCTTTAAGGAACTGGCTGGGTGACAGGTTGTACACTGCAGTTTATTTCCTTTCTGTTCTTCCAAGCATATCAATGTAATGCTTACTTTTAAAGCACGTTTCACATAGATCCTAGATGAAGCTCTTGTAAACCTTTATCAGTAACAGCTGTTTAATGAATTTTGTGTGAATAAGAATAAACAAATACATCTATGGTTTTTATGAGTCATATTTAAAGGGATTTAAAAACACCATAACAAACCCTGAAAATCTGTGTTGCCAGTAACAGACATATAAACCATGAATATACAATACAAAAATTAAACTTCCATATAAAAAATATATTAAAAAAATACCAAGTAGCCTACGATAAATGAAAACTAAGGATGTGTTCAATGGATAAAGTCAGACAAATGTTGTGCTCCAGATGTTCTGTGTAGAAATTCAGTTTGCAAGCTGGGGCACATTCACATCACAATTGTAACAAAGGATCCCACTCATTCTCCGGCCGCATCTGACGCTCTGATTGAACCCTGGATATTTAGCTTTTAAGCTACCTCTACTCCAGTCCAGATCAGCCATTTACAATACAGGCACTTCGACTAGCAATGGCTTCCTGCTTGTGTGCAAGTTTTTTGTTTTGTTTTGTTTTTTCAAGAAAATGATGAGCATTGGATTTGGGAGTTTGGTGGCAGGCATTACAGAGCCTTCTTGCCCTCAGAAGGTCAATCTGCTTTCTTGCTTGCTCAGCTCCTCTTCTTCCTCTAGGCTCAGATTATTTCGTCTCAGCCTTTAAGAGTACAAAGCAAAGAGCCTTTGTATTAAGGACATTAATATTATTCACAGCACAAACCATTCACCAGGCATGGGGGTATTAAAGGAGCAGTTCACTTTTAAAAACACTTCTGCTGATAATTTACTCACAGCCATGTCATCCAAGATATCCATGTCATTCTTTCTTCAGTCGAAAAGAAATTAAGGTGTTTGATGAAAACATTACAGGATTTTTCTCCATGGACTTCAATGGGAACCAAACGGTTCAAGGTCCAAAAGACAGTTTCATTGCAAACTGTTCAAACGGCTTTAAACAATTCCAGAGAATGAATAAGGGTCTTATGAAGCGAAACGATCGCTCATTTAAAAAAAAAAGTTTAAGTTTCATAAGCTCAAATGGTCGCCTTGCTCTGTTCTGTGATGCGTGACTCTCCTATTCAAACTCGTTCATCAAAATGAACAAATCTTTTCCAGGGTCAACTCGTTCATTTCATTCGTTGAATGAACCAAATGACACAAAAAAAGATTTGTTCATTTCAAAGAACGAGTTTGAATTCGAACAGGAGAGTCACACAGAACAAGACGACAATTTGAGCTCATAAAACTTAAACTTTGTTATTTTTATTTTTTAAATGAGCAATCGTTTCGCTTGAAAAGACTCTTATTCATCGTCTGGAATCGTTTAAAGCCCTTTGAACAGTTTGCAGTTTGTACTGAAACTCTCATTTGGACCTTGAACCGTTTGGTTCCCATTGAAGTCCATTATATGGAGAAAAATCCTGTAATGTTTTCATCAAACACCTTAATTTCTTTTTGACTGAAGAAAGAATGACATGGATATCTTGGATGACAAGGGGGTGAGTAAATTATCAGCAAAAGTTGTTTTAAAAGTGAACTACTCCTTTAATGTAATAATGCATAGTTCAATGGGCTTTATGCCCAGCTGCACTACTTCCTGAACTTCAGCCAGCTCCTTGTTTCCTGTCTGCCACTATTGGTCAAATTGATTAATTCAGGTGAATCTGATTATTGTTGCCTATGACTACTGAGGTCAAGCACACCTGAATTAATCAATTTGACCAATAGTGGCAGACAGGAAACAAGGAGCTGGCTGAAGTTCAGGAAGTAGTGCAGCTGGGCATAAAGCCCATTGAAATTCTGTTTGCACTAAGATTAATCAAGTCCCAAAGTAGTTACATGATAACTGCTAATCATTACATGGGGCATGTTGTCACATTAAATGAGGTACGTTTTCACCATGGAACCGGCCAGTCAACACTCTGTTACGGGCCTTTAAACAGTTGAACTACTGAACAATATATTACACAGAATATATATATATATATATATATATATATATATATATATATTGAAAAAAACTATTGTCTTGGCAAAAAAAATATTGTAATTAATAAATAGTATGCAAATGTATAACTTGTGACATGTGACAACATGCCCCACATTTGTCCTGGGAACACAGTTTAACTCTTTTGTTAACACTTCTGTCGATTCCTGACTGCATGTATGTATGGTTTTATTGGTTTCACTTTATTGACACAGTTATGAGAAATTTTTAATTTGGCAGACAGAATTCATAAAAAATATTTAGGTATTTACAACCAACAAACAAAACCACTACTAAAGAAAACACATGAACATTTATTGAGGAAAACTAGCACACACAGTCAGCTAAAATACTGAAATATTTACTTACCACACTTCCTTAACACTACAGTTAATTTTCAGTGCCTCTATTAGACACTCAACTCCATCCCTGCTGATGCAGTTTTTGCTCAGCCTGAGTGTGAGAGAGAGAGAGAAAGCATGTAATTCTGACTTTTATTCTTTTTTAAACAAAGTAGTTTAAATAAGTCACACTCACCACAGTTCCGCCAGAGTTTTGCTCTGACTGACGAGTTTAGCCAGAGCACATGCACCTGCACTGCCCACACCATTATCCACCAGACTGAAACAATAACCACCGCAAACATTAGTATTACACACAAAAAGAAACACATGGTGAATAGAGAAGCTAACTGCTCTGCAAATTTAGTTTGATCTTTAGTCAGATTCCACCGTTTAGCATTAGCTAGCTGCAAGGTTGTTGTTTTTTTTTTTTCATAGAATGCAGAATTAACACAGGATTTTTCAGGATTACCTTAACCATATTAGTGATTTGCTATTCTTCAGCGCAGTTGCCAGTGCCTCAGCTCCCCTGTCCCCAATTTTATTACCCCATAATCTGAAAATAAGAAGGCAGAATGGAAAAAATAATTAAATAAAGCCACAGAATTGGAACATTAGAGGACAGTATTCTTTCTCATCATTGACCACACCCCAGATACTGCAAAGACTGGTTGTGGCTTAGGCCTTCTGCAAGCTGCTCTGCTCCAACACATGTGATGTTATTATTCCCAAGCCTACAAAGTAATTGTATATTTGGTATGATTAGAATGATCATCGTCCCATAGGCCAGAACTAACATAATTAGATCAAGTAAGCGCTGACCTCAAAGACAGGAAGTTCTGCTTTTCTTTTAGCAGCCGAGCAAAGTGTTGGGTGCAAGCATCTGTGAGCTTGTTGTTGAAAAGCCTGATGAAATGATGAGGTAGTAATAAAACTTGGTTGTATAAGTATAACAATTAAATATACATTATCATTATTTATAAGATGCAGAATTTAGGTGTGTGATCTACTCACGCTATTTTTTGGAAGCTTTCACACTTCATTCCCTTTTCCAGAAGTTTCCGGATTCCTTCATCTGATATGTTGTTGTTCCTTAAACTGAAAAATTCAGAAGTTTTAGAAAATCATGTATTCATCCTCACATCTTCCAAAATTGCATTACCTGGTTTCTACTGCAAAACAGAAAGGAAAGTATTTTGGGGTCCAAACAATACTGGGCCTCATTGATTTTTGTATGTGTGGACCAAAAAATGCTGACATTTTTTTTACATATCTTATTTTGTGTTCCACAATGCATACAGGTTTGGAATGTAATAAAAGGTTGAGTAAATGATACAACAAGTAGATTTTTGGGTGAACTATTCCTTTAAATTAGGGGAAAAAAAAGACAGCTTAAACATCAATTCAAACACAACTATCAGTTAATATCTCATCTTACTAAAGGGAGTGACAAATATGTAGACAAGGTAGAAGCTGCTCCACGCCCACATCTCCAACTGAATTGTTGTCCAACTGAAGCCCAACAGGATTCCGCAAGAACTTCAGCACGTACGTCAGTGCAGTACATTCCATCGGTCCAATGTTGCAATAGGTGAGCTTCAGGTGTTCAACGTCCAACTTAGCCACGGCACCTTGAGCGATACTGTTGTCTTGCATTTCATATATGCACTTGATTAGCCAAACAAAACTTGGCATGGCATGCATGCTCTTCTTTTCCCCTTCTACAGGACGAGGAATTGTCTTGAAATGTCTCTGCATTCCTTTAGACAATGACTTCACTACCTGCTTGAACTTGCGTTCCCGCACAGCAGTAGGACAGCAGTCCAGGAGGAGATTATGGTGCCGCTGAGAAAAAAGTCCTGACACAAACTGAGCTGTAATCTGGAGGTTTGGTGTCTCTGCCACATGGGTCTTCACCTCCTCAACTGACGGATCAATACAGTGTCCAAGACACCTTTGAGACAGGCCTGACCACTGCGTGTACTGAGGCTGAAAGAGTCTGGAGATAGCAGAGCGATTGTTGTTACGAGTCAGAACAACATACAGAGCAGCGAAGAAGCATTGCAAGGTGATGTGCAGAAACTCGTAGTGTTTGCAATCTGTCACGGATAGGTCATTGCAGTAAATGAGGAAACCCATGCTGATATCCTGTTCTGTGAGCCCATTTCTTTGCAGCTCATATCCTGAGAACACATAACAAGAGGCTTCCAGGCCTTCCAATGCCAACTGTCCAAGTTTTAACACTGTGTTCAAATGTTCCTCCAACCAGGCCTTTCCCAGGACTCCTTGGGGCTGAGATGAGTTTCGCTTGAAGAAATGCTGTAAGACCAGGAGGTAGACATCAGTGATGGTCTGGGGAATACCATCCTGACCACCCAGAAGCTCCCGGTGGCACTTGGTCACAATCCAGCAAAAGACTGGGATGTGGCAAAGACCTAGCAACACCGCGTTACTCTGGAGGGACTCGATGACACTTCTAGCTATAGCAGGGTCGCTATGATGTTTCTTCACAAAGCAGTTGATACCTCTAGGAGAAAAACCCTTCAGGTGCACTTCTTTGCGGAGATAGCGCTTCAGCGATGGGCCTACAGCCTGTGGCCTGCTGGTGACCACCTTCAAAATGCCCTTCATTAGCGTACCCTGCAACAGATTGAAAAGCAATACATGTATAGGCACTTGCTTTGTGGGGCAGCAGTGACGTTCCTCATCTGTGAAACCGTGTTTAAATTCATCAAGCCCATCAAAAGTGAACAGCACCATATGAGGGTGGTCTAGGATGTACTGGAAAACCTCATCCTGACTTCGATCAGGCCAGCAGCAGTGCAGGAAGAGTAGCTCTTTCAGAGATAACTCTCTGTGCTCTGAATTCAGTTTGCGGCAACTGAAGGAGAACAGCAGAAAAGTGTTTGTGAGCAAAGCTTTTCTTGCCCAGAGCAAGTGCAGTCGCTGAAGCAGTGTGCTTTTGCCACTTCCTGCCTCCCCAGACACAAGAATGGTGTCAGCATCTTCATTTAGACTCCCTATGGGACCCACCACATCCTCCAGCCCTAATGTAGTAGTTTCACCAGAACCATCCATTACTTCAAGAAGTCCATCAGTGTAAATATCATCCAAGGAGAAACGTCCTGTCCCACCGTAGGTGCTGAGAAAGAGTGACTGTGCAGCAACAGAGCTTCGCAGCTTCGTCTGGTACAGCAGACAATCTGGAGAAACAATGTAAAGTAGAGGACAGAGTGTATTGACAATTACATTTATGTTTTTGGATAAGCTAACTTATTACTAATAAAGAACAAAAATGTAAAAATGATTGTATTATCTTGTATTCATTATTATTTTATTTATATTTCTAAATGTATTTATACTTATTTTACATTTTTTTAGTTAAGTCAACATATATTCAAATAAATAAAAGTGACATAATTATGTCCATTTCTTGCATCTTATGCAAAATCAAAGACAAAGACATGAAAAAAAGACTTCCCATCCAGTGTCCATATGACAGAAGAAATGTCTTTTACCAGCAGAAAGGTGACTTTCTTTCTCTTCAGGGTTTGGTCTGGTTGGCTCTGTTTGTTCTAGAAACTGTAGTAAGGTCTTTGCAGCAGTTTCCCCTTTAAACTTTACTTGGTCTAACAGCCTCCGAACCTGCAACAATCCAACAAGATCACTGGATGTACATTTATTAAGCAAGTAAAGGACATTTACTTGGAAGAGAACAGGCTTGGAAGAAAGAAATATGTCATATGTCAAACTATTTTGAGCTTATCAATGACTATTGGAAAATAGCTCAATTTCTAAAGCATGTATAAGAGATATAGCCTGGTTCAACCAGACTCTAGTACATTTCATTTGTACTGAAGGAAAATGAAATTGAGCGGAAGTGCATAGGAGGGCGCAGCCAGGTTATAAGAGATATATCACAATATGACAATTTTCATTTGGCAATTTATCATGTTTGGCAATTAAAATGTCACTGACAATGAATTTAGTCATAGGGCGAGTTATATGATAGATTACAAGTTCACACGTACATATTTGGCGTGCTGTCCAGGGGGAGGGATCTGAGTTCGGAATTAGGCCCAAACCCAGAGTACTCACGCCGGTTGTTGTAAGAGTGGTTATGACTAGAATGAGGAGAAGGGGTCGTGGATGGATTCCATTTAAACTGCCAGTGAACTGTGGTAAGTCTGCTGTATGTATACCTCTTATTTTGGCAATTAATTGATTAACTGAGTGCACTCATCTTGTGTTAATTTAGATTAATTATCTGAACGTACTCCTCCCGAACTTTGTTAATAAAACATAATTTAGTAGTGGGAAACATGCAATTTCAAGGATTTCATAATACAAAGAAGTAAACTAATTTATGGGTTAGAGCAGTATTCAATCAAGTTACCTGTTGTGACGGTGTGTATACAGGTAGTTGCACCCCATCACAATCTTTGATGGTGAAGCAGCCAGTTGTCAGTAAAGCATGCAAAGCTTCGTCAATATTATCTCTGAGCTTTGTCACTAAGACTGGCCTGTCAGCCAATAATGTTAAAGTTGCAGAGTCTGGTCTGTTCTTGCCCACCACAGCACATCCGTTCCCAAAACACAGTCCCGCCTTCTGCTCATCTGGTAAGATCTGGTTAATTGCAGCCAAAAAAAAGCTGCATGCATCTTCTCCTTTATCATACACCACATCTAAAAGTTGCCTTACATTAGAACATAAGGGTTTCTCCACCACTCGTATGTTTAGGTAATCCTCCCAGACAAGAACCTCCCACGCCAGAAGTAAGTCCAGAACACAGTCCAGAGGTTCAGCACTGCCTCCACCACATAGGACTGCCAGAAGCTCTGCTCGCTGTTTTAGGATCAACTGAGTGCTCATAGTGGAACTCAGCCTTGTCTCAAAGTCAACAGACACAATCAGAACCAAACTAAAGGGATGAGACATAGAAGACCTACATCAAAAAGAGATAGAGATATAGCCTATATAATATCGGCACAAATTCATATTAACTGCTAGAGTAAATTTGAGCACTCATTTCCTCATTTTTACCAAAAGCAGATAGGCCATGCAATTGTCTATTATATTGTTATTTTTTAATTATGCCTTGATTAGTGAATGATGGTTGTGAATTTAGTTTAAATAGGAACAAGCTATACCGCAAATGGATTGGAAATTAATCTACTTCCCAATGTATATATAAAAAAAAAATAATATAAAAAAAAACACTTACCAGAGAAGGTCCAAAATAACTCCTGGATGTCATGCTGCTCACCCACTATAGGCGATATAAATGTTCCATTCATAATCATACGCGTATGCGTAGCCTATAGCCTGTAGTTTAAGAACAAATGCATCTCTGTCTCACTTGAAACTTTCGAAATTAATATCCCAAACGAAACACGCCTAAACGTCTGTCTGCTAAATATTCCAAGCCTGTGATTCTTCATTCTTCATCTTTACTGACTTTCTATATACTAAACTGGAATATGAAAACACCACGAACACGGGCGTGTCTGTGTATATCTGTTTGGTCACTTTATGGAAATGATCGTCCGAACTGAAAGTGAAAGAGGAGGTGCTGTTCTCCCCTGAATCTTCAGGAAGTTGGGCTACTGTATAGCAGTCTGTGTTGTCAGTGTCGTTGCAGATCAGACAGAGGGGTGCTGTGGCACTTTATTTGTACGACAGTAGGTCTTCACTGTGGTTTTGTCTATATATATATATATGCTGCTTATGTATAACCTACTGCGAAATTGAATGCCAGTAGGCTACACGCTGTTCTTTTTTCTTGAATGCAATCATATTGTGTGTACAGGCTACTGTTTTTCTTCTTCTTAATTTTTTTTCCCATTAAAGTGTTGGGCTATAGTTGTCAGAGACTTGTTTTCTCCCGTAAAACCTCCATTTGCTCAATATGAATATGAGGCTACAAATTATAAACAGATTATAAACAGTTCAGTGAGCCTACTGCTCATGTGGTCCAACGCTCCCCGGGTCTGTCCTGGACTGGTCATCCACACTGCAGAGTTTCGGGAGTGACAAAAACAAAAATGATCGGAGCGATGTCACAATGACAGACAAAACTGTATCGTGGCTGTAAAGAAACAAGTTTTGCCACATTTTCTAGTAATAAAAAAATGCATGCAGAACTACATTTCAAACTCAAGAGGGAACCCTAGCATCATGGAAAAAAATGTGGCCTATTGCTTTATCTCAGCAAGCAGTTTGTCTTTTTTATTTTATTTTATTTTTTACAGTAAATGATAAATAATAGTTTTGAAAAAATTAAAACATAATAGTTTTATGTTCATAGCCTTGTGTTCAGCTTGTTCTGCTTGTTTGTTTTTAATAAGTAGCCTATTAAGCTATCTGTACGTGTTTCTATAGGCTAATTTATCAATAATGTTCAAGAAACATTTTCAGTCAGTTACAACAAATGTTTAAGCTTAAATATTGTTTGATTTGCCTATACTAGTCGGCTCAGCCTCATGGCCTTATAAGGCAGTATAGAGGGAATTATTATCTTCTGTATATGGACTCAGTAAATAATACTGATCAGTTTTTGCCTTTATGCACTAGTCTGCAATCCTACAGTGTTATTTAAAGTGTTAGCAATAGCCTATATGTTTTCTTCTGATGATGAGGCACTGTAGTCAACTGGGCAGTGTTAGCTGCTGTGCTGGTTTGGTTCATCTTGTGTGGGTGGGTTGTCTGGCTTTGATGAGACCAGAGCTGATCAGCATGATGTCTCCATCCCTCTGAAATCCAATGTTAAAGACAGAGCCTTTTTAAAAACTTTGTTTTTCTTGTTAAAGTTACCGTTACAGGAACTTCTTTGCATTTCAATTAATTTGAATTCTACCTCCATCCAAATTTGAACTGCAGTTTTACATTTTGTTTCTTACTTCAATTTGAACTAGAATTTAAAAGGCATTCTGAATGATGCTCAACCCTGGTAGGTAGAATTTGAGACAAATAAACAATTTTGAACAACAGTAATGGGCATTTCCCTCCACCAAATTAATTAATTGACTGACTTACTCTCCTTAGTACCTCTCAATGAACTTGTCTATCATGCTGGAGCATTTCTGGCATTGCACTGGACACAGAAGAACAGTCATCCAGTGGCCAGCTGACATGTGCTGACAGTGACAACACAATTAGCCTGTGTCTCAGCAGAGAAACAGAGCATCATGACAGAATTCTTATTGCCTTTTTATCTCAGAAGTTGCTCTGTTACATGCTCAAAACTCTCGTCAAAAATTCAGTAGTTCACATTTAAAAATTAGCTATATAGAATAAATGGTATGCATATTTGGTGTGATGTCCTGGGAGAGGGCTCTGAGCTCGGATATTTGGCCCGAACGGCAGGGATATTTGGCCCAGACGTGCAGGGACTCAAGCAAAAAGTTACTCTTTTTGAGGACTTCGCTGTGAGTTGCTGTAGTCATCCAAGTCTAAACTCATAGCTCAGCACACTTGAGTTTATTCTTTTCAAGGGGGAGGGATTTACATAATGGTGGAGACAATCTGAACAAAGCATGTAAGTGTAGTATAGGAGTCAGCCTGCCATCAGAAAATTCCCCAGCCCTGAACTCATCTGCATAACATTGTCATTCAAAATGAAAAAGTGATAATCCAATCACTATCAATGACTGGGACAGGTGCTCCAAGAGCCATTAAAGACAAGAGTGTTAGTGTCAATAGTCATTTAACTTACAATAGAGAGAACAGGACATGCAGGAATCTCTTGCTGAAAAACTGTCGAGAAACATTGAGTCAAATGAGTATATATAGGTCTCAAGCTAATTGGATAGACATGTTGATTACTGATTGTCGACAGCTGGCTGGAATGATGTGATAATTGGATCAATTATTTGAACATGCTTTGTTAACAAACTTCATAAAAAACAGGAATTCAAAAATCTTCAGAGCTAGGAAAAATATTCAGGATTTTAGTCATGAAAACAGAATAATACACCCTGGTCAAATCAGGTTTATTGGAATAATATCCAAACAATTGAAAGCAATGCAAAAACATCTTACCTAAAGTGTGTGAGAGATGGATATGTGGCTTTTCCAATTTGCCTTTGTCTTTGATCTAATGAAAACATGAGAAAGAGAGCTGTTTTGTTCCTGTTGTATATTGTCATGATTGCGTTATCTCATATTTCCTAATGTGTGATGATGTGTTTGTCATCTTTCTTATCAGTGTATTATATAAAGCTCAGATGGGTTTAACAATGACAGATATGATGACAAACAGTTAGGTGTGGTTTGTCATGTTGCTTTTCCACAAACACTGCGGAACTGTGAGGAGAGTTCTGACAGAAATGCTAATATCCTAATCAGTGAACAATTGAGCTCCCTTTGCATAAATGTTCTTGTCATTTCCGATGTTGTGAGACTGTCATGCTCACAAATGGTAAATGTTAGAGAACAAAAAGAGATGCATGATTTTTACAGTCCCTTCAGCATGATGGGGTGACCTTATAATATACGTTCATGGGTGATATGAGTGAACGTATAGACCATTTTGCAAGATGTAAACAAAACTGGTCCAGAAGCACTTCCTGTTTCAGTTTTTTAACACATAAAAGCTGGGATAAAATACAACCAACAGAACATATAAAACTGATTCAAAAAGTTAAACAAACATCTTTAAGATGTTTTCTTTCCATGTGAAATAAAGAAAACAGTTACAAACTGAAACAGGAAGTGTTTCTGAACCAGTGTTGTTTACATCTTGCAAAATGGTCTATATATATATATAGCTACTAGGGATCTTCATTTATTACATAAACAACTCACTGTCATATGGACAATCATCAGTCAGTAATTACTGGCACAAAGCATGCTTCATTTCCATACCGGCATCAATAAAAAATAAACTAATGATAGTTTGCAGTTCAGTGAGTGAGTCAAATGTCAACACATAACTGTTCTGATGAATTGTAATTGTATGATGGATTCATTTAGATTTAGTTTAAATCATCTTTTTGACCAGCTCATAAGAGAGATTAGTTTTGGAATCAGAAAACAGTTACACCCAGTGTTTTTGATTCTCTAAAAATGACCAGTTCATAAGAGGCATTCGTTTTGGAATCAAACTACACAGGGGTGCGTTTTCCGAAAGCATCGTTAGCCAACTATGGTCGCAAGTTCCGTCGTTACCAAGAGAGTTCAATGGAAATTGCAACCAACTTGCGACCATAGTTGGCTAACGATGCTTTCGGGAAACGCACCCCTGGTCGTGCTACATGTTTTTGATTCACTAAAAAGAACTGATTCATCTGAAACATTCGTTCAGGAATCAGAATACACTGGGCTCTTTTTGATTCAATAAGATAGCAGATAAGAGTCATTTGTATGTAAACCGGACAACACTGCCACGTTGTATGTTTGTTTAGGATTGCAGCACCCTGCAATGACAATTCAATAATGAGACATTGCCATTATTTCATGGTACACAATATTTTTCTTTCATCACATTCATTACAGGCAACAAATTCACATTCAGAACTGCAGTAAAATATCTTTTCTTTTGCCGGGGCACCGACAAAGCAGCAGCAGAGCATCACAGAAAAATACTACAGGACACACTGGTACACAAGTAATGTCTCTGACAGGTTTGGTACTCCAATCATGAAGTATTTAATTAGTAACTTCTTGGCAGTTTTGAATTCTAGGTTGATTTTCAGTAAGGATCTTATTTGACCACAGGCAGGCATGTGCACTTATCACTGAGTGGAAGGGCAGCACACAAGGGAATTTTGGGTAAGGGGGTTCATACCACACTACCCCAGAGAACATGAAATGAATATCCACTTTTCACAACTCTAAAATAGCTCATCTATATAGATGAACACTAGATCTTTAAAAGTGGATCCTCGTCTGCCCTCAAAGTGGTTTGCCGAATGCCGTGATCTATTTCATCACATGAAAATGGTAACAACAGCCATAAATTCATATTTCTGTCTGGCACACCTTCATGGCAACACAATTTATACAACACAGTCTCATCCCAAAAAGTCATATAACTGACATATTTTGACCATACGTCAATATCCGCCTTTTTAGGGCCCCCTTAAACGTCGGTAGATGGCGATCCCGGGCCGTCATACAACTGACGCTTTACCTTTAACGTCAGTTAGGTGACGGGTTAGGTTTAGGGTTAGGTTTAGGTATGGGGTAGAGTTAGGATCCCATAACCTCATCTACCGACGTTTAAGGGGGCCCTAAAAAGGCGAATATTGACGTATGGTCAAAAGACGTCCCAAAACGTCAGTTATATGACGTCTTGGGATGAGACCGGGTTCATTTATAACCTCTGGTTTTATAAATTAATCAATTAAAATTGTCTCTCTAACAAGTTTGTTCTTCTGTTTGATCAGCCTTCAGTTGCATTCAGCCGAACAACACTTCATCACACATCCATTGCAGGACATTTCCAGTTTGCACTCTTTTTCTGAAATAGCATATCAAAGGAACAGGTGAATTGAGACTGTTTGTGAGTGATGAAAACTCAGTCAGCACAGCGGTGGACACTGGCTTCAAAAAGACAGAAGAGGCGAGCTGGTAAGCGACGTCCTAATTGAGTCGAGTCTTGGTGAAATTGGAAGCCAATTAGTGCTGAGCTTGGAGAGACATGCTCTGTCAAAAAGAAAGAGATCAAATGTCTTTCAGAGAGAGAGAGAGAGAATGGAACAGAAGAAGTGCCAGAGCGTGTTGCTGCGCATCTGCGACCGCAGTCGCAGGCACAGGCACGCGCCTTTATCTGTGTGTTTGTGCGGTTGCTTTTGTATTGAGTTTTAATTGACAAGAAGATTAAAGCTCACTTCTTTGGAGTTTTCAGCGGACGGCTAAAAAGAGAAAGCGAGGGAGTGAGCGATAGTATTTAGAGGAGGAGTGCGGGGCGTTGTGTGCGTCGTTGAAGGTTAGCTCTGGCTCCCGCTGCGTGAGCACTGCCTGAGATGGGCTACTTGTTGGACATTCATTATCAAACCCTGTTTGGTCCTTTCATCTGCTGCTCTGCAGAGCCCTCCTCGCAAACTACAGAGGCACCTTGCAGCTTGACATCTTTCCATTCACTCTGTACCTTAAACAGCATGCTGCCACATCAAAGCAGACACAAGCCCTTTGATGTTGCAAAAATAAAGAGCCCCAATGATCTACTCAAAACCAATGGAACTTTTGGTGCCTCTCTCTCTCTCTCTCCCGTACGCTCTCCCTCTCTTTTACTCATTTTGTTGGCCTCTGATAGACTTCATCAGAGTTTGAGGAAGATAACCAGGGCTAACTGTGATAACAACGTGAAAAAATGTGAACAGCATGTATGCATGGAATTAACATATCAAGGGCTATAAGTAACGTCAGATGCAGATAAGCAAAATAATTGGAATGTAATTCAATTAAACTCACACTGTGTAAATGCCATGCATCCGTCCTGAGTGTGCGTAGTGGAAAACATCTACAGCATCCTGCCAAGGGATCGTGTCCGTAAAATGACTAAAATTGGGGACTTTTTTTTTTCTCATATATTTTCAACACGAAAGAAGCTTTTCTGTGAATGTGCAAGACATCCGATTCATTAGCCGCTATAGGTAAGAATAACAGAACGTTGTAAATGGTAAAACTATGTGCACTACACAAACTAGTGTATTTATGCTTTATAATCATCATACAGCTAAAATAACTAGATGATGTAGCTGACACCGGAAACCTCACGCATTCAAATTAAAAATGGCCGCGCGTTCTCTAACATTATAAAAGCTTTTGACAACCAAATAAGAAAATAAATAAATATTCATCAGCGAACATAAACAAAAGCTTTCCCGAACCTGCTAGACGCAAGAACAAGTCTCATTGGTTAAAAGTGCTGTGTAACACTCGAGAATGAAACTCATTGGTTCTCGCACGTGCTTGAGTTTCTTTTTACCACAACTGATGTGTGAGTTGATTAATGTTTATATGTTAATAAAAGATATATAGCAGTCAAGTCTCTTCAGAAAATTTGAACTAAACTGCTCAATTGATATCGATTAGTTTTAGGATCTCTTTATGAACATTTGGAAGCTTTAAAGTGTCAGTTCCATAACTGTCTTTGGAGGGACAGAAATCTCTCAGATTTTTTTTTTCTTTTTTTTTTGGTCTACTTACCCTTTAAATAAAAGACTCCTCTATCCAGAGCTGTGTGAGCATGCTGTTAGCATGTTAATACCCCAAAAGGGAAATCTACTGAACCGCAGTAGATTTAATCAAATGAATCATTTATCGTTTATGTGGAGAATCAAGGTTATTCAAAAAAGTTCATGGCAAGTATTCCAGATGCCCAGCAGAAAATGACTGAATGCCAATGCAACATTTTGAATCTTATCACACACTTGCAGATTTAAATACTACTCCGCATTCATGTTTCTTTTGTATTTCTTTTGAGATGTTTCAGTTTTTTTTTTTAGTTGAGATTTTCTCTATTTAAAACAACCCATAGAAGACAGAAACATACTTTTGGAAGTAAAAAAAGTTCATTTCTGTTAAGTCAAAGACAGACTAAGTTACTTTGCAACTACATAACAACTTATTCTAACCCAAACGCTGACAAAACTACAGTCCACTAATAGTCTAATAAGAGTTAGCTGACATGTTACGACAAGTTTTTAAAGTGGGCCATCCAATAAAATTGTAATTTTTTATTGAAATGTCCACTTGTCTGGGATGTCAAACAAAAACTCACATAATGTTGCACATAATGTCATAAGAATATACACGTCTGGGACCACCAGTTTATGGTGGACCCATAAATCGGCTGATGGGTCAGTCGTAATAAGACTGAAGAAGTGTAAGTTACTGCTTCTTTCCGAGACCTCAAAACTTATCCCACATAAATCTTAACATATCTCACACAGATTCACCAGAAAGAGACCAGAAGAGCAGGTGACTCAAGAGGGAACGCTGAAGTCACAAGTGAATCATGCGCCTCTAGGAATCACAGGAGGAAACACTCATTCAAGACTATATGGGGAGTCATAAATGATCCAAGCAGACTTTGAGAACTTGGAGTAAGTAGCTTGAGAGGAACAGGGGGGAAAGCAGGAAACATATTCAGAGACTGGGGCTTCATTTAATCCAATAAACTGATCTGAGAGTTTAAGATTTGTACCGATTTATTGGAGCATTTACTCATCTACAATCTGTAGCTCATTGGTTCAAGCCAAATGAAGAAGAGCTTTAATGTTCATAAAGGCTTGATTATGCTGTGAAAGTGGGATTTACGGCTAATTGGAGAGACATGAGCCGTGGTCTCAACAAAGTAACTAATCTCTTCGTGATGATACACATCACATTTTGGTTCTCATTATCAGTGTAAATTTACCATCTAAAATGCTATAATTACAGGGGTCTTGGTTGAAAAACAGTAGCTCACAGGCATTTTTTCTTTCTTGCCTCTATCTCCTTCAGAAGAATTCACCACAGTTCACTTGGGTTATTCCTGAATGTATTTATTTATCTATATTTACCATTTTTTGGTTCCCTAAAGAACACTTCAGTAATCAGTTCTTAAATTAATCATTTTTTTCTCTAATGTTAAGAATTTTGGTTCTCATTTAAAAAAAAAAAATCTGATATTTAGATTTTATTTCAGCAGTGGTTTTTAATAGTTTTAGTTTCATTGATCCACAGTGAGGAATAAAGAAGCATAGAGACAAGACA
This sequence comes from Pimephales promelas, assembly GCF_988280905.1. Lineage (NCBI taxonomy): Eukaryota > Metazoa > Chordata > Actinopteri > Cypriniformes > Leuciscidae > Pimephales > Pimephales promelas. The sequence goes on along the minus strand of NC_142769.1, from coordinate 31,110,206 downwards.
TGATATTTTTTCATTTTCATAATTGATTTACATATTTTATTTATATTAATACTTAATTCTAAAAAATTGTAAGACACAGCAAGACTTACACTGTGCACTCTAATAGAAATGTGCAGCCTGCGACATCCACACCTCCATTTACCATCTCCTTCTCAGCTGTCACACATGCCCTTGTGATTACAACGGGTCGCTTTTAATCTCAATGACTGTTATCTCATCATACCCTTAACAGAAGTCGATATGGAGCAAATGTCAACAGGGCACCGAGACCTTGAGTGCTACAAACAAACCTCAAAGACAGACAGAGGGAATTTGAACTTTAGCACTCGTCAGCATCTCGCCTAATTCAATGAACTTGACAGTTAATAAAGTGCTTTATATTCGCCCTTCTTCTCATACATAAAAGCCTACCACACCAATTAGCTTAAATTCACTTTTTTTTCCTCCTCTCCCTTTTCTTTTCATGCTCTCGAGCCTGCAGAAAGCGCCATATTCCAATCATTTGCATTATCCAGAGAATCTGCTTTGAAGTTGTGAGATACTGTAAGAAAAAGGGCTGCACTTATCCTGCAGGAAAAAAAAAAAAGAAAAAAAAACGTTCAAAGCCTCTAAATACTCTGGAACAGATGTACATTATCATTGGATTTGCGTTTTCGCCTCTTTGCTCCTGTATGGGTAATGGTGTAGCGTGCAGTCGCGTGTCCCTCACATCCTCTGTGTTTAGCATCTCCTCTCAACAGAAGCTAGCACCCCACTGGGCCAATCCGCACTTCAAAGCACTGTGTCTATCTACAGGAGACAAAGCACACTCCACACATATGGAAGCAGCCTCCTCACTCACGCTCGAGTCAATAGCATCATTCGCTTGCTCGCACGCTCAATGTCTGTTTGTTTTTGTGACAGAGATATGGCTCTTTCATACCTACAGCCCTAACCACACAAATCCAGCTACCAATTTGAACCTGGTGTCACTTTCATGTACTTGTGAGAATATTTGTTGAGTTAAGGAGAAAAAGAGAGAGAGGAAATTAGGTTTTAGTGGTGTTCTAGTAGGCCTCAAATGTTAGAGCATGGCGCTAGCAACGCTAAAGGGTCATGGGTTTCGATTCAAAGGACACACACATCACATGCTGATCAAAAATTCGCTTAGGCTAAATGTATATTTCTGGACAACACCAAAAAAGCTGTTCTGTGTAACATTAGCCTAAACAGAATTGTTCTGGTCTTTGGCTAGAGATATTTTCTCTCTCACATTATGCCGTCACAAAATATTTAAGCTGTAATCGATACACTAAACCGTATGCTTCATTATTAAACTTCTGGGCGTACTCTATATGTATTCCTATTGCTCTGCTGCTGCATATTGTATTTCTTTATCACAAATTGAATTTCATAACATAGCTTTCCAAAGTGTGGGGTCGGTAAGATTTGCATTAAAGGGATAGTTCACCCATTTTCAAAAATGAAAATTAAGTCATTAATTAGGGGAGAGCGGGGCACAACCTAACGCATTTTGGTTTTGGCTCAATTAATTAAAAAAATAATTAGGTTAGATTAATATCTAATAATTAATATTTTTACACAAGCAACATACACATCTCTGCTACAAATGAACATGTTTTTTTCTAGGACCTACCATTTTCGTACAGTTGCACTTACCCCATATGCAGGGTTAATTGTAACAGACAGAGGGGTTAGTTGTAACACTTGTGTGTAACACACATAATTCAGTACTATTTTATTTTTGATATTATTTGTGCATCTGTATAGACAGATATCCATACATCCATCCCTCATCCAATCATCCTTCTATTGTGGATCAATATCATGGATAGAAACATAGAAAAGGGCTGCACAGTTTTGCAATAAATAATAATAAATAAAATCATAAAATACTGTAATTGCAATTGAATTAGATTTGTGTGTGGCAGCTGCATGTAAAAGTATTATTATTATTAATAATAACAGTAATAATAATACAAATGAGCTTAAAATTAGCTTATTTTTTTTATAAATAAACAAGTTATCATTCCTAGTACACAAAATTTTAAACATTTTAAATTCCAACATTGTTTGTGAAAGTCCAACAAAGTTAAATATATACTCAAACCTGAAAAGTTGTGTGGCTCCGTTTTCATTTGATTATCATTGTACACTTGGCGGCTTGTTTGTAACACTGTGTTACAACTAACCCTGCTGTGTATTACATATTTTAAGCCTAGCTAACAGTCGCTAGGAATTGCTGACATGTTTCAAAATGGAGCCAACAAGACAGTGATTAAGGCAATATAAAGTTAGATTTGGAAACGTATACACCCAACTCAGAAACCGAAAAAAAAAATTTATGGTGAAAAAATTTACTTGCATGGTGTCAAAACACTCTTTGTCCAGTATCTTCATGAAATATAATCAAAACTTTCTGCAAATTCGAGGGAGACCGTTTTCTGGCAGCAAGAGAAAAAGAGCGAAAAGACAACCTGCTTGATCCTGACTGACTATGTGAAAGGTCATGTTAGGTTGTGCCCCGCGCTCCCCTACTCACCCCCATGCTGTACCAACCCCGACTTTCTGGGCCGTCAAGTTTCGATCCCTTAGGCAGCCTATGTAGCAGTGATCCACCTCTCAAATTTAATCAAAAATATCTTCATTTGTGTTCTGAAGATGAACGAAGGTCTTACGGGGTTGGAACAGCAGGGGGGAGAGCAATTAATGACTTAATTTTCATTTTTGGGTGAACTAACCCTTTAAATTATCAAAACAACATTACAAACTTTTTTTTTTACAGTTCTTTAGAACTTCTATTAAATATTGATAACAATATCAATTAATAACAGGAATATAGGATAATAGGAAATGTCTATTGAAGCAACACATTAGTAAATTAGAATGATTTTTTTAAAGGATCATGTGACACTAAAGACTGGAGTAATGCTACTGAAAATACAGCTTTGCAATCAAAGGGATAAATTAGAAAAAAATATTTCACAATAATACTGTTTTTACTGTAATTTATTTTTGATCAAATAAATGCAGTCTTGGTGAGGATAAGAGATATCAAACTTTTAAACAGATGGTGTTAGTAGCCACTTGTAACTTAAAACTCCTTGGCCATGTAAGACCGCAGCTGTGGGAAATATTTGAAGCGAGACATGCAAACAACATAGATATCAGAGAGCATGCAAAAGTATTTGCACTTAAAAGTAGGATGGAGTGTATATATGCATGCAAAGAAATCATCAGAAACATTCTCAAAAAAGGCAAAGAAATGAGGGCCACCCACTCAGTAAGCAACAGTTCAGCTTTTAATGAAATATTTTCTCTTGGCACAAGTCTGCTGTTAAATAAATAAAGCAATTATTTCCATTCATCTATAAACTAAAAAAAAAAAAAAAAAACATCAAGGAAAGTCACAAATTATCTGTACTAGTGCTCAGAAGAGGCATGAAATGCTACCACGTTGTGTTATTTATATACAAGCCTCTCCATGAATCACTTTCTTGGATTCAGAGGGAGTGTGTCACACACTCAATCACACAACATAAATCGAGAAATGTTATAGGTACAAATGGCACTATAGAAAATTATAGCCGATCATCCAGATGAATAGCGCAGGATCAGTCTAAAACACTGGTATCACCAGAGCAGCCAACCGTCAGGCCACAACTGATCCTATCAGACATCTATACAATACCAGTGTTAAAAGATAAACAAGAACACTGCAGGACATTCAATGAACCTACTGCCTACTGTGCATTTAGATGTTTCGCACATGTGCCGTTCTTAAAGTTTTCATTGAAGCCATGGGTTGGTTTTAGCAGCAATAATTGTGGTCAGAATCATTTAAAATTGCTATCTCACTGTAAAGTGAGAATGAGAAAATAAGAGGGAGAAATAAGCTCCACAGCACACATTCATTCCCCAGCAACAGCGAGACTGAGTGAAGGTTAAGCTGTAATGAGACCACCCTGAAGTTGCAGGTGGGTTTTCCAGAGTCTCGTGTAGAGTGATGCTATCACATTTCCACCATCCTACTGAGCAGAAGAGTCAACTGATCTAACGCTAAACATATTAGGAAGTTGAACAGGTTCTAACCAAACAAAATTGAACACGTCTCATCACTGAGAAAATTCTTAATTTTGTTCCAATAAGCGCCAAACTGGGACCACATGGAATTAAAGTTGATTTTTTTTAACATTTAATGTGTTTCTATGTTTAAAAATCAAAGGAGAGAGATTAAATCAATTATATCGGACTCACTTGGATTGTTAAAACACTTGCTGTGAGTTTCAACACACACACACACACACACACACAATCTGCTTGAGTTTGATCGAAGGCTTCTCTGTTTCGTAATCTTCCGTAGGGCTGGTTTCAAATGCACACACACACACTCATTAACTGTCAGAGGGGTATTGGTGAGTTATGGGAGGACTGGAGACTCCTAGGCGGCGATACTGTCATCCTGCCCCTGAGCAATGAGACAGCTGCCACACACACACCCTCAAGGTGACTAGGGATACATCGAACCTAAAATAGATTCATAATGTACTATTTAAATGCTGTTTAAAACTGCTGCAGGGAGCAGATGAACTCCAAATCAACCAGACTTGTTTTCTCACTTCAGCCAATAAGTGAGCACTTCTGAGCTAAAGGCACTACCATATTGTCTACAAGATACTAATTCAGTCTGAGGACATATTATTGGATTCTGAAAGAAATTAATCTAAGGTAATTCTCTACCAAAATATCCTCACAGTTCAGTGGTTTACTGTTCCCTTCAAAACAGATTATATTGTCTTGTCAAATCAATAACTCAAACATTAACAAATTAACCTGAGAAATGAAAATACTATTTTTCCTTGGCAGAACAGATTCCTTTACACTTTAGAAGGTCAACTAGCAGAAGATAAAAAATATTATGTATACTGTATATTGGGTCAAACAATATAAACTCTATTCAAAGTTTCCCAATCTTTTGATTTGACTTGCCATAAACATGACAGGAATATGTTTTTCAAATAAATTATTTTTTAACAAATTTCAGAACATTATTATACAATCACCAGACGATTAGTTTAAGATCTCGTATTGTATGATACACATAATAACACTATAAACTCTGATACCTAGTGGTCTTACAATGCAATTAGCTTAAAGTTACGGGGACAGGAAAACACACAAAAAGAAATATAAAAAAAAAATATATATATATAAATGTTTCCGTAATAAAGCTTACAATGGATTTAAATCCAATACATCTCAACATAACTGCAGATTGGTGGCATATTAGAACATACAGACAAATAAAAATAAAATCTGAAGAATAAAAAATTATATCAATAATACCGATAATCATAATAATACTAGAGGTAGCAGCTGATTATGATGCTCTGTTTTCTTCATGTAGATTGGTAGAGTGTAGTTCTCATTCTGTCCTTCAACAAAGTTCTCTCTGACGGTTTGAGCGTCTTTACAGGCTCTGTCTGTACATGTGTCCTGTATTGCATTTTTAAAGGTGTTGATTCAGATCTGTTGTTTCGGAGAGAAGCTCTTCATAGATAAAGTGTCTTGAATGCAATGGCACAAGAAGTGCTTTTCAAGTGGTCTTCAGTGGAAAACAAACAAACAAAAAAAATCAGGATAAGAGTCAAAAAAAAAGATACCTTAGTCACAAAAAAAGAGCAGACCCCCCCGACACACACACACACACACACACACTCACTCACTCAATCACAATGTAAATTACAAAACCAAGGAATTGTATTCCTTCAAAAGTGGTTTAACTACTTGAAAATTCTTCATTTAACAGGGCCGACCATCTTTTCAACCAAACAGAATAATCAGATAAGCATTATGAAAGTGAGATATCGAGGGAGAGAAAATAAGGGAAGCAGACAGAGTGAGAGAGAGAGAGCACTTATGTAGAACGTAAACCTGTCCTAAGCGGACTAGGCCTACATCAACTCATTCAAAACAACACACATGACCTCTCACACACACACTTATACAGTATATACAAATGTGAACTCACTTTGGCATGAACATGATGCCTTGTGTCCTTCTCAGCCCCAACGTGACCATAACCAAGAATATTTAAGATCAATTGTTAGATTAATTCCACTCTTCAGGACTGATAAAAGTGATGATAATGATGATGATGTTCATGGTGATGATGATGCTCGTGCCGCTGGACCACCTGAGCTAGTCCTCCTTCATACAGCACCAGACTGGGCAGATCCCTCACAAGCTCTTTCTCCACTACCGGGCCGGACGTCACGGTCGGCCCCAGAGCCCGATAGTGCAGCCCTTCTTTAGGCCTCTGCTTGTGCCGTCGGTACGGGCCTGAGCTTTGGTGCGGCGGCGTCTGTTTGGGGACCGCTGGGGGAGGTGGCGCTCCTCTTCTCATCACCCGACCAGCAGAGCCCTGAGTGGGTGGTGTGCGGTGCGTTTTGGGGGAACGGAGTGCGTGTGTGTGCCGGGTGAGGACGGCAGGAGGATCCGTAGAGATGGTCTGTGAGCGCCGATTGTGAGCGGGGTAAACGTGGCAATTCTCGGGTTCTTGAGATCGTGAGCGTGTCTGATTGGATGAACGTGTGGTGTGGTTGGGTTTTGCTGGTTCTGTGGCTGGAGCTGCTAAAGAAAGCACAAAAAAAATATTTTCTGTCTCTATTATTATAACTATGTTAGGTATTCATCACCTCACACACACACATAATAAATAAGGTACACTACAAATGCTGGATCACATCAGACAGACCCAAACTCCAGGTGTAAGTAGGGCCTACATGATGAAGATTTACACTCCATTTACTCTATGCGATTAAGATCTTACCTGTTCCAAAGCGGGATGTGTAGTTTTCAATGCCGGCCAGGTCAAGGTAATGGTTTCTTCTCTCCAGGTTCTCATCCACACAGTGGCGCTGGCAACCCTGCTGGTTGTGGTGGTCAGTATGGTAGCGCCTAATACAACAACATTGTGTTGAAATGACTGCAAGTATATTGCTCTGAGATTGTGTACACAAAACAGGCTTGAACCAATCATTGTCCATTTGTCAATTTCTTTAAAGTTGATATTCTTTATGTGTTACGTATTTCCAGGCACTAATGTGTAGTGTAATAAGTTAATAATTACCTAAGATAAGCTCTTGACTTTTTCTCTGAAGGCTTGGAGTCCTCAATGCACTTTTCTCCCTTGTGCTTGGGATGGGGAGTGTCTGATTGAGAGAGAGAAAGAGAGAGAGAGAAGGAGGCCTTTATCAAAGTGAACGTCGTTGAGTTGCACAGCATCACACAAGCGCACATATACTGCAGCAGCTTTAAAGACCAACCAAAATAAGAAAGAAACCTTTGTTCCCTGTTTTCCATTTACTTTGAAGGTTCATAAAAGACGAAGAAGAAAAAAAACAATGCTTCATTTATTCTATTTTGAACCTCGGGCCTCATATAAATCTAAAAAACACACACTTGTGAATTTGCATGAAGACAGCTGCTGTTCAAAGACTCTTCTCTTTCAAATACATGACGGGTATAAATAGCCCAAATGACAGCACTAAACAAACAGACAGTCTTCTGTTTCTTCAGAGTACTTTCTGTTCACCATCACATCTTTTTTTTTTTACCAAGTTACACAGTAAGAAAGTGGCTAAATGTGGATATATTTATTTTTCAAACAGCAGAAGACTTTCAGAGAGGGATAAGTTAGCACTTTCCAAAAGAAATCCAAAAGCTCAGGGCTGCAGATGTTTGTTGTGTTTCTCCCTCTCATCTTCTGCCTTTGACTATGAACTCATCTTACAAGATATTCAATGACATGAAAGACAGGAAAAAGGAAGAAGGCAATAGTGTAGGTGGTAGACAGACCAAAAATTCTGTCATTATCTACTCACCCTCATTTCATCTCATGGTTTTTCTTTTTAAATGGAGCTCAGTGTAGTGTCTGGACGAATCAGACACACACAAATGAATCATTATATTTAATGAAGAATCCAACAAACTCACTCTTCCAACAAACTTCTCCCACAAATGAAGCCTACTCACTGGCAGAACCTGGTAACCAGCTTTACGACCCAGCGGAATGGTGACGCTCTCTTAATTCTTGCTGAGAAGAAGAAATTAACCCTTTTAATCCTAAATATTCTATATATATATATATATAACCATATGATAAATGTATTAACATGTATCTAATTTCCCATCTCATAATTTTCCTTTTATGTGGTTTGGCCTATGTATTCATTCAAGAGAAAAGACTTGCATATTATGGTTAACCATAATCATATGTTTAGCATGTTTAGTCTCTATAAACTTCAATCTTCACCCCCCTTTTCGCCAATTTACATTTAATTTTGCTAACTTTATGACGCATTAGTCTTATAAGAATCGTTAAGTTTCGTAAATTTTCGTAAACACCCAATGAAATTAAGCATTCAAATGCTCTGCTAGAAGACAATGGGTCGTAAAAACTCCCTCCCAAAGGGGAAGCTTCACATTGGCTCACGCACCTCAGGGTGTGACATCATCACGCTAAAAAATCACTGATAACAAGATCAGCTCTCTTTTGCTCCTTTTGCTCTTGTCCTCTTAGCCTCTTGCTCTCTGACTCTCTTGGTCCTTCTTGAGAAGACCTAACGTGAAGATGAGGCTGAACTAGAAGTCCCTCAAGGACTCTCAAGTTCGCGCCATGTTGCGGCCCTCTCTTTCCATTCACCCAAGTTCCTCTGACTCCCACTGGTTCTCTCTCATCAAGACCAAATCAGCAAAGATCAACTGGAGCCTCAACAAATTGCATCAGGACAGTTTAATTCAAATGGACGAGACATGCAAGTAACAAACGTAGTTTCATTATTTGATACATGAAGAATCCTTACCCCTTTTAAAGAAGGGTGTGTTAGAACTAAACTGATGGTTTGCTAAGGCTGTCGATCTGCTGAACATCAAACAATGTTATAACTGCTTGCTTTCCTGTATTCTGCTTCAGCTCTCTTTCCCTTGACAAACTGTATGCATGTATGTATGTGTGTTTTAGAGTAGTTTAAATGTTTAGTCTAGTTAATAAAGTCTTTTTCATATCACACGTAAAGTTGTCTGTGTCTCAAGCTCATATCTGGAGTCACTAATCATAGGTCTTGACTATTTCCTCTTAGTAGTACTTAGTAAGAAAGACATTTCCCATGCCCCGGAAATGTACATTTCTATGAAATAATTAATTAATAACCAATATTGAGTGTTCACAAGATGAACCGAGTAAGTCGTGTAATGTTAATGTAGTATCAAGTTAAACCGATTAACTGATCCGAATATTCATAATATTATAACAAGCTATGATTGATTATTAATATTTCATAGAGCTAGTTTGCTACAACAAAATGTGGTATTTAACAACATGTCTAGGCTGCACTGGTCCAAAGAAAATGAGACAAGCTCAAAAAAGAAAAACATGAAAGTATCATGGCAAATTACACACTGAACCTATACATTTCAGCCTGCCCCTTAGTACATAAACCTCTTGCACAGCTTCAACATTCTGCTAAACTTCTTCTTATGTGCTCCATGTCATACAGGTTTATAAAAATATGAGGGTGAGTAAATGATGACAATTTCATTTTTGGGTCTCCTTTGAGTTGGGTCTCCTGATATTGCTCAGAATTATCTCTTAATCATGGAAAACACACTCTCTCTGTGTACCTGTGTTGGTCTGGGTGACGTTCCTCCATCTCTGGCTGGAGTCTGGGGCTACGGAGAGTTTCACCCTGAGGGTCTTACTGCTGCTGGGGGAGTGATTCACTGATGAGTCCACCACCTCATATATAGTGTGCAGTAGACTGGTGATGTCCTGGACATAGAGAGATAAGGAGGAAAAAGAAAACACATTAAATTAAGAGATCTTCACTGACACAAGACAGTTGATTAGTCTTTTATATGCTGTGTGATATATAAGATACATGCATTATTCATAATTCATACACAAGCATGTCCATAATAACGTGTTAATCAGAATCTCCATAGCCTCAGGGAGGGTAAACAGATGCTGACGGCAGTGGAGAGCACATGTGATGCATCTGAGGCTATTTAGCATGTGAAAATGAAATGTAAATGCAGAGCAACTATGAGGCTGAGGAAAATAGTGAGAAAGTGAGAGTAAATGAAAGTGAAAAGTGAGAGATGCAGAGACAAGACAGACCGGACAGAGACAGTGACAATGACGCGGTGGAAGAAAAAAGTTCCATCCATTTATTGTGTCCTGTTAGTGTTGTGTTACTGACAAAAGACATCCGTCACTGTCCTTACTGCGCATAGGTCTCAGACGTTTTACCTCTCTCGTGACCTTGCCGTTGTTATCAAAGTCGTAGAGGGTGAAAGTCCACTCCTGCCTGTTATCTTCTTCAACTGATACAGCACACTCCAACTCCTGATTAATAAACAACAATGATAATCATTGTTTTAGTAACACACACGTTAAAATAAAATGTTCAGCAGTCATTACTCCAGTCTTCAGTGTCACGTGTCTCTTCAGAAATCATTCTAATATGCTGATTTGCTGCTCAAGAAACATTACTTATTATTATAAAAGGTTGTGCTGCTTAATATTTTGATGGAAACTGTAATGCACTTTTTTTTAAATCTTTATTGAATAGAAAGTTTAAAATAACAGCATTTATTTAAAACAGAAATATTTTGTAACATAATAAAATGTCTTAATACTTTACTGCCACTTTTAATTGTGATAATGTTCAAAACAAATGTCTGACCCCACATTTTTAAAAGTATGCCCTATCCAGTATGTATGTATGTGTGTATACTGACCTCAAACTGTAATTGTTTGTGTGGGCCGACGGTGGCAGAGCCTTCAGTGTCCTGCATTCTCTCTTCCACACTGCAGCTGTCAGTCTTCTCAGGGGGCAGAGCCACTGCAGGGGGACACACATTCACATAATGTTGAGGAAATCATAACTCAAGTAAGATATTTCAAATGTTTTTTTTTTTTTTAATTTAGTCAATAATGCAGTCCTCTTGGACCTAAACTGACATCTTCTGTATCAAAAGCACAAATGTGTTCAGTTTCAAATACTATTGAAGAAATGTGCTATTTATAATCAGTTATTTTAAAAAATTATTCAGAAAGTGAAAAATTCCAATCACGCGGTTAAGATAAAGCCAGTAATATTTGGCTATTTTAACAGACCACTGATATGTCTTCATCTAATGTGAGTGACTGTACATTATTTTAAACATTGTTCAAAAGTGCTATTCATTTCTTAGCATTTTTTTTAAATAAGGAAAATACTGAAATGCACCAACAATAAAATTATTATGCATGTATGACAGAAAATAGATAGAAAAAGAAGCACCACACACCACACTTTGTCCAGTCACAAACACTAAAAGTCACACAGTCGTATAGTATGGGACATAAATCACACTTTATACAAAATTTGCTATCTTATCTTCAATGCTAAACTCAGAAGTACATGTTCCTCTACTACATACTTTGTTTAAGTCTGGGAAGGCATTTACTGACGTGTCAGACATGTTGCTCAAGCCCAATTCTCAATTCAGTACCATTTTTTTTGCGCAAAGGCAGTGCTTTCACAATGGATCGACTGAAAGAATCTTAACAAGAAAGCCAACCACAACAACAATGGTGAGGAAAAACTCTCTAAGATGTTTAGGTAAGAAGATGAAGAACTGAGAGGAACCAAAGACAGCATATGTAAATGTAAGCAAATGTAAGCGGTTTAAATCAAAACACAATGTGGTAGTTTCAACATCAATTACATTTAAACGGCACTGGTGTCTTGCGTGTAACTTTGACATGCCAAGTTTAAGTGCAACTGGGTTCTAAAGGCAAGATTTTCAGTCAATAACCACTTTGAATTTTGTTCTGTAGCTACTGAAAATTTTTTAATATTGTCATATGGGGTTGAGTTTATGGTGCATTTTTACAGGGGGAAAAACGTCATAAGCCGCTTTCCGACCAAGTAGTTACAGGAACTTAGTTATAGGAACTGTCCACTTCTAAACAGTTCTAAGAACTACTCTCCCCCAAACTTGGTTTTGCTGCTTGCGTTCGCACTGGCCAAGTGGCTATAGGAACTGGTAGGAGGGGTAGCGCAAGCACGGCGACGGTCTTTATAGCGCCATAACTAGACGTAGCGCGGCCACATACAACAACAAACAACCAGCATGGAGGAGGCTATAGCAATGTTCCTGTTCTGCCTTGCCAGGACCTTAATAACGGAGAACGAACGGCGGCGTTTAAAGATTATGCTTGAGTTCTGTACAGAGAAACACAGAAGACGAAGGCTCCAGCGTAATATGATAAAAAGTCTTCGTAATATGAATAAAAGAGCAGAGCGCAGGAGGCAAACAAAACGACGGGTAAGTTTAGCTATTATTAGCAATTAGCTGGTTGAATGCGTTATGTTTGTCTTAATCCTCGTTGTAATGTTTTGCAAAAAAACACAGCGTATGGCAGACAGCGCGCTACAAGTTCCGTGTTGACAGTGGGCATGACTTATAAGTTGAACCAATCAACGTAGACCTAGGGAAAGGGAACTAAAAAAGTTCTCGCTCTACACTAGGTACTGAAAGAGTTATAGGAACTATGGTCTGAGGAACTAAAAAATCCCCAATTTAGTCCGGTCGGAACACGAGAAAAAAAGGGTTATAGGAACGTTAGGTTCTAGGAACTGCAAAAGTCCCTCCGGTCGGAAAGCGGCTATAGAGGTTTGACCAAAAGACGTCAGAATTGTTGAGTGAACTATCCCTTTAGGAGCAGACACCAGGAAATCAGCTATATGCCTGGATAAAGCTGTAAGTATAAATGCTTAAATAGACTAACTTCTCCCATCACAACCTAAGGCCAGACTTCAGAAATATCTTAATTGTGTCCATGTCTAAACAAAAGCCAATTTAAAGTGAGAAAGACAGAGTCTAAAAGTGGCCCGTTCTGAAGTAAAGAATGCCCGTTAGGATTAATCCTGAACTCAATACCCAAATTTCAGAGGCAGTTTGTCTCTTTGTGTACTGTGGGTAATAAGACGGAGATGTTTTAAACGAGAGCAGATCTAACACAGCTCAGTGAGGACACGGCTCAGCACCAGGCTGGGTCCTGCAGGCTAAATCCTCCCCCCTGCCCCAAATCCCTGTGCTTTGAAGTTCCATTCTCAAACCTTTTGGCCCAGGATCAGTCCGTCTGTAAAACAGAATCTCTAATTAATTAAGCAAAGTCAAATCTGAAACAGTGTTTGTTGTACGAGCCAAAAGGATAGGCAGACACAACAATATCTCTCTCTGTCTTCTCTCTCACTCATTCACTTCTCCTCCGCTGATCTGCTCAGATCAAAGAGGACCTGTCTTGTCCCTCTGCAGCAAGAGGCAAGGGAGGATGAAAAAAAGAAAAGAAAAGCACCAGAGGATGAGAGCAGCCTTACCCGGGGAGCTTTTACAGGTTTTTTGGAGGGAAACAGCGTCAGATCAGGGCTTTTGATCAGGGCCAGAAACTCAAAGGCAACGCTGAGCTCCAGGGCCAAAGCCTGCTTGCCAGCCAGCTTAGAATATACAGGAGCTGTTTATCTAGAGGACTAACAAATGGTCACAAAAAAAAAAAAAAAAACTACACACACACACCATACACACAAAAGAAGTGCTAACTCTCACAGCAGTGGTCAAAGTCCTGCCCCACAGAGTGATGAGACAGCCAAACCCGCAACAGAGAGCACTGGTGACGGAGCTTAAATACAACACTATACAACACAGAGGACAGCTTGGCGGCGTCCCAAATGTGGCTTTGAATCTAAAGGTTCACCTGGAGTTCACAATAAACTGTGAGGTGACTGAAGCGGAGCGTGTTTCCTCAGCGTGCATGTTTGGTACAGGCTAAAGTGCAGTGAAACTTTAACAGCAAGTTATAATTTCATGTTACTAGGTCTAGGTCTAACCTTGTTAGACTACAAAACTACATCACTCCCATTAAAAATCAAAGAAGCTGTTTACACTCCATTGTTTTGTTTTGTTTTTAATCAAGGAATATTAAAAACTTTTTTTCCACAAATTTAAACAAACTAGTGTACAAACTAAGCTAATATCTCACTTCTGTTTGTGTATATGCAATGTGAAAATGTTATTATGATTAACAAAAATTGCATTGCTTTTTATTTTACATTTTTACAGATCCAATAATAAAGATGCCAGATCCAATTCCAGAGGTAACCGATCCAGCATAATTTACCGCCTGACTATGAGGCAACCTTAACACCACAAACACCTTAGCCAATCAAATCTCTCCTCGACTCACCTTTGACCCACACAGATATGAGCGGACCACTTACAAGCACACATACGCTGTAAATGTTACACAGGAATCTGACCTTGCTGTAGCCTTTTGATCAATCAAATGATTCAATAAACATCACAAAAAAATAATCATTCTGAGCCAACACTGTGATTTCAACCAAACCCTTTCTTCTCACCACCATAGTTATTATATATTACTTAATCCAGTGGAGAAATAATGAAACGGCTCTTTATATGCAGGAAAACATAAGTTGTTAGTGAGATAGTTTACCTTCTAAACGATAATGTTCATCACTGATGCCCTCAGCATAACCTTCATCCAGTGGGTCCTGCAGGAAGAAGGAAGAAAGCGTTAGGCCTCTTCAAAAGAACAAAATTATAATATGACACTTCTCATTTATAATATGACACTTCTCACTTCTCACTAACTAATTAACATATACATATTTGGGTGCTTTTCAGTGTTTTTGTATTATGAAGACAGGAAATTGATCACAGGACATGATGCAGGCTGGATTTTAATTTGCATCCCCCCACACGAGCACCTCAGCATGGGTGCGAACCGAAAGACTAGATGGATGACATCACAGATAGAGTGAAAAACCTAGAGTAATACTGGAAGTGTCTCATCAAACATATTAAACCATTCTACCCATACAACACACACACAAGCAGAACATTTCTGTCATCTTCCAAACCAGCAATCAGTCTAGAAGAAGACTATTGTCTCAACACACCTGCTACCTTTGTCTCATTTTAATACTCCAGCTGTCTGGATACTAACAATTCATTTCTCTGACCCGACAGCATCCACTGAAGCTCTGCAGCTGTGTGTGTACATGCTGTTTTTCTGCCAGTGAGGGGATGCTTTGTCTTTATCCACACTAGACAAGCACACTAAATGTCTTGCTGTAGTGCCTCCAGCCATACACTGGCCGCTAGAGACACAAAGCCGTGCACACAAACACACACGCTCACCATAATGCTCGAGAGGTTAGCCAACAGCATGCGAGGGGAATGTGCTAATTATGCGTTGTCTGGATGATGGATGGGATGTATTATAAATATGACTTCTTTTCAGTTGGCTAAAATGAGAAGCAGTCAGCAGAATTTCTCCTACTATTTCTCTTTAACATTTTTCTTTCTCTCTATCATTCAAGGTCAAGTTTGGCTAAAGCACTACTTGGCCCTTTCAAATGAGTGCGCTGTGTTTGAGAGTGTGGACATGTGTTGTTATGTAGGACATTGAGGACTGTGAGAAACTCACTAATCCCTGAACTTCACCTCCAAGTGGCATTTAGCACAATCACTGTGGCGTCTGTCCGCCCCTCTCAGTCACTCTTAAAAAGCTCTATAGAGTCCACAGTCTCAACCATATATTAAAACCTCTTTTCTTTTTTCTCGGCTTCTGTTTTCTCACCCCCGCCCAAGGCGAAACCACCTTGCACAGCCCTTACAATAATACAAATAATTTAAAAAAATTATATTTAACATATATGTATTAACTAGGGATACTAGGGATATATATAAGTGAAAAATAAATACAAATAAAAAATCAAAATTAAAATGTTACACTTATTAAAATGTTAAAAAAAGATATAATACAACACACACCATGGAATTACCCTGGTACATGTCCATGTTGCTTTTTAGATCCAGTCACCTTTCAAGCAAATAGTGGAGTGTGTCACTACATGGCACACGGACACACTGTACTACAGTGACCTTGACCACTGAAACAGACCTTTTTAAATGACATGTTTTTGTACACTTACCAGATAACATCAGAGGTTAATTGGCTGAGGAGAGTGAAATCAGTAGGGGCTGATCTCTCTTCAGCGGTGTAATGAAAGACTGAAGTGGTATCTCTACACACTCAGTGCATGTGAGTGTGACCATGTGCTTCAGGTCACTCACTAATGTATGGAGACAAAGTGCCATTTATAGAACAATTGAAAACTCACTGAGAAAAAAGGGAAAGAGTTTGCGTGCGAAGAGTAAGAGAGAAGGAAACAGAATTTGATTAAAATAATAATCTTGTAATTTCACAGATGAAGTCTTGTGAGCAGGGGTGGGCAATCTGACCAAAATCGTATATCATGATATGAAGGATAATAAAGGTAGTCAAGAGCAGTGAGAGATTTTCTCTCTTTAGTTGCTTGATTAACATTAAAGGTAGGCTAGGCTTTTTTTTCTTTTTTCAAAAACACTTTTTGTCATTCTGGTTGAAGTTGAATTCAAACTCAGATTTATGTATTTCTATGTCAACACTATCAATGCTGAAATTAATCTGCAGCTCTCAGGTGGTATAAGAGTTTGTTTATGTTCAATACTTTTGTAATGTCATGTGCTTTAAGACATGATGTATTTTAACGTCTCTTTTGGCTCTTTCCTGAATCTGCTCTGGCTATGCGCTACCTGCGTTTTCATGTGTTTTGGGGGAGGCGTGGCATTGGAGACGCTCTGAAGGGAGAGTGGGATCTAATGCTTTCAAAGCAGATCCTGCCAACTCTCACCCATTGGGCTTGAGGCACACGCATTTGATTGGTTTCACACGCTCACACGCCACACCCCCGATTTCTCATGCTGAAGTGTCAACCTGGTCGGTCAAATGCCTGGAAGATGAGTTTATCTATATATCTACCCATTTAGCCAGGATATCTTGCCACAAGATATGCCGCAAATTAGTTAAAAATTTGCGGCATATCTAGGCATATGCGGCATATGACATTTTAAACCGAATGGAAAAAAAAAATCTGAGAACTTGTGCCCAGTGACAAACTACTCATATCCATATTTGTTACTGTCTTGACTCTTGTGTTTATAAATGTTTATAAGAGATGGAAAAATGACAATTCTGCTGTGGATATTTTGCCTCAGTAGCATCATGAAAAGGCCTGTGAAACATAAACAAGGGCTTCACTCAATCTGTGCCAGCAACCAGAAACTCTTTCCCAGACACTATGTTTCACACTCTGTAAAACCAACTCGATCTTTTTGTTTTAACGTGAGCCAAAACAGGAAAGAAGAGAGATTTGAGTACTTTACTACAAATGGATGGCCACAGAACCCAGTGGAACATTACTGATTTGCCATAATAACACATAAACACATACATCAAGCACTCCATTACTGTTTTTGTTGGCCCTGTTATCAGAGGAATAAGCATAATTAATCTTTCAATATAATTACAAATGTGTACAATTTACAAACCTAAATTACAAATAGAAGAATGAAATGATAGTAAAACTAAGAGATAAAGAGTATACCCGGGACACATTGTACGATTTGTCTTTCCCATCTGAAAGATGACCAATTTCTGTGGACGTGGCGGCTCCTAAACAGTGGTCATATGTCATACAGTGAGAGAGGTTCAAAGATGGCTGTCGTCACGGTTTTGTGACCAAAGACATCCTGCGATAATTTTCTGACAGTGAAAAACAATGGACCAGATCATTAACTTGAGTGTGTTGAGATACAAATGAGTGCTTAATACTATAGACAATGCTCCTCTAAACAAAAATTTACATAAATAAAAAGCAGTTCTGAACGACTTAATCCTCAATAAATAAATACATTAATAAATGTAAGTTTGAAAAACTTATCTGTTTAATTATCTGTATCTATCTGTATTGTATCTGTTTAAAACTGGTCCACAACAGAAAATACCACTTGGCTATTAGTGCCCCCAAGCAGTTGGAGACTCCTGGGCTAGCTGTTATAACGAATAACCGCATCTTCTTGAGGGTAATTATTTGTGTGTAGCTCACAGAAGCACAACATAGATGTTGGGTCTTGCCAGGTTAACCCAAGGAACACATTCAAAATACTTTGCCTAGTAAGTGTAAGTGTATGTAATGGTCACCCCCAAGTGTCTGGACTGGCACATTAATATGTAAGGGCTATGTAAAAAATACACAGGGAAAATTGCTAAGAGAAAGCCAGGAGATTTCTCACCCAGGTTAAGTAGGGGATGTGCATCTTAATTAGATTACTCGTATGAATGCGGCCTTGTTCATTTTGTCATTATGGCATGTGTGTGAATGCATGTATGTGGGTAAGGGAGTGTTTGTGTGTGTGTGTGTGTGTGTGTGTGTGTGTTGTGGAAAGTCCCACACAACTCTGTCTGTATTTTCTGTTTGCTTGCCACGCCGCAAGGGCTGATGGACAATTTACAGAGCTGATGACAGTTCTGCATGATCATGGGCCAGACGCACACACGCACACATAAAACACACAGACAAGATCAGTCGCCAAGCCTTCACTACGCCATAGTCTTGGAAAGTCATCAAACCCAGGAAAACTTAATTAAGACCGTCGCCTCTCTCTCTCTGTCGCCTTCTCACTCCTCTGTCACCTTCGGTTTTCACACTCACAGACCAGTCCTAATCATATTAAAACCAGGAATAAAAGATGGAACGGCAGCCAATCAGAACCACTCCATTTTTAAGACAAGTTAAGCCTTCATAAAGACACATGTGCCATATTTCACCAGCGAGACAATCAACCACGAATATATAGTCACGATCGCTGACGGAGAAAGACTTGCAGCTGAATTCCTGATTAATCTTCTGTGTCTGTTATCTTGGTTAAGCGTATATGGTTACATGCGCTGGATCTCTGGAGAGGGGGTGTACCTATGCTAGCACAGCCTCCTGCACCGAGGGCACAGCAAAACCGGCCCTCGCTAGCTACGGGCCAATCCAAAAATGACTCCCTGTACTCCCCCCAGTACCCTACTACATACTTTCCTAAATGTGAGAATGAAAGCGTCTGGAGTGCAGTGACCTACATAAGCACTTCATACTTATAATGAGCAGAACAGACAACCCAAACAACCTGAACTATTGACTGGAGTTAAAGGGACAGGTCACCCTAAACAAAATATATTCATTTACTCATGTAATTCCAAACCTGTATGAATTTCTTTGTTCTGCCTTTTTGCGAGAACACTGCTCAAAACATTTACTTTCATTGCATGTTCCAAAAAAAAAAAAAAAAAAATGGAACATGCAATGAAAGTAAATGTTTTGAACCCCATTCACTTTCATTGTATGCACAAAAACATCCATTCCTTCAAAATATATTTTTTTGTTCCACAGAAGAAAGAAAATCATGAGTGCGAGTAAATGATGACAGACGTTTCATTTTTGGGTGATGTCCCATACTGTCCAATAAATAAGGTGATGTCTTGCTGCTGTGTCACACGATTAATTCTGAAAAAGACTCCCACTGACACTCCTCTCGGATACAGTGTCATGCATTGCAATGCCCCTTTTTGGCAGCTAATCATTGTGAAGAAAGAAGTGCCGTGCAAATGGAGACAATTGTATCAGGATTCAAATCATGGAGTGAATTCACCCTGTGAAATGTGTGTGATATGAAGCTTATTTGTCCCTTCGGGGCTTGCCGTAGTAAGTATGTGTTCATGTGCGCCGGGAGCACTTGTCAGCTTCAGAGAAAAAAAGATTTACATTCTATAAACAGATTGTAGACACAATTTTTCTTATTTAACTCTTCATTCAAGTTTAAGCGAATTCTGGGAAAGCGCTCAGTTACACAGCGTTTATGACAGACTTGTGTTTGTTACATTGCAAAAAATATAGCACATCAGTTCTTCGGTGTGATCTGGAGGAGAGAAAGAGCATTGATCACTGCCAATGATATTCCACCACACCCATAAGAAAGTCAATAGGGCCATTAACTCAGTAGGGATGCAGGTAGGGATATTTGAAAAAAAAATATTATTTATTATTATTTTATTTATTATTTTTCAATTATGATGAATGCTATGGCAAAAAAAGGGGGAGGGGAGTCTGCTTTTATTTCCACACCAATATCAAAATCAAACCGAAACCCTTTGATTTGGACTAAACACCACAACTTATCTGGTGTAGAAAACATTCTGCACACAGTATAGCATACAGTCTGTGTGTAAAATAGCAGTTGATTAAATGTTTCAAGCATTTTATAGTTAAAAGTCCTGTTATTATACAGTATATAACTGCCCTGGCACAAAATGGCCATTCCACGCATCCAGAATCCAAACACATCCTGCTAATTTACTGAATCAAAGGTTTCTAAATCAAGACAAGCTGTGCACCAGAAATGTAGTGGATGATTGTGTTTGCAAATCCATGCGTCTGTTCAGTTACCTCCAACACAGGACGGTAAACATAACTTTGTCTCAATACACACCTCTCATCAAACAGCCATAGGGACAGATTAGAGAATACTCATTCAGCAAAGAGGAAGAAATAGAGAATGACCTGAGAATGTCAGTGACTACTTCAACCAAAACAGTGGTGAAGAAAAATTAGAGTCGGAAACATTACTACTCATAATCCCAAAAATAAACTTGAATGAACTAGAATGAACCGGCCGACGCAGAACCCAGCAAACAGTATGCTTTCTCCTGTCGATCAGTAATTGGATGATCTTAAACATTGGTGGCTGAAGACTATTTCTGATAAGAAGGGCAAGCTTCCTTTCCCTCCTCAGGGAGAGAGGACCTTAAGGGAATGTGCTCTGGTCACGAATTAGAGGAGGTTATTCTTACCTGATAGCCTCCTTAATCACTCATTGTGGGTCTCGATGTTCCCCCTCTTATAGCTGAACACGAGAGACTGGTTCACCGCCTGTTCTGTGATATGGTGGACTGTTTGTCCCGGAAGGGGTCGCAGGGTTCTACCATGTCTTCACCACCTGGCATGCTCCCCGTGATCCCGGAGGGTCGCATTCTTGCCATCGCAATGCTTGGGGACCAGGCCCGTTCCACCACGTCTCCCGAGACGCCTACCATTCCTATCAGTCTCCGTGGTAAACGGGGTAGACGTTTATAGTGGGGAGTCGGCTTCGGAGTCCTCTTCAACTGAATCTACCCTACCTGAGATTGTCTTCCCGAGCTCCCCCAACCAGTCACAAGTCTGACTTTGGCCTCTGCCCCGCAGCCAAAGAAAAAGAGGAGGAAGAAGGGAGTTCTCTGTCCTCCGTCTTCTCCTGAGTCCATGATGGCTTCTCAACCCGCCGCTGCAACTGGGGACTGTTCCTGAACCTGCTGCCGAAAGTGCAATTCCCGAGTCTGTGGCTGAGAGGGCTGAACCTGTTACAGTGAGAGCTGCCGTCCTGCTCAAGCTGCAGTCCTGCAGTCCGTTTCAGCTCAAAGGATGCCTGTTGTCTTGCCGCCAAGACATTGTCCAATTACCACAAAAGTCTAGTCAAGATCCTAGAGGTCCCTTTCAAACCTGTCGTGTACCCAAGTCCTGTCCCTCCAGCAGAAGGGAATGCTATTCCAAAGTCAGCTGCAGTGAGCGCTGTTCCCAGCTCAGAATATTGTTCAGCTGAGAGTATTGATCCCGAGTCAGCTGTAAAGACTATGGTTCCTGAGTCAGTTGCACGGATTGCTGTCGGTTGCAGAAGATGCTATTCCCGAATCAGATATGAGAAGTAATACTTCAGAGCCTGATGGGAGAAGCGCTGGTTCTGGTTCTACTGTGGAGTTCTATGAACACATTCCAGCTCCACGGCCACCTACTACACCCCTTGTCATGTATCCTGTTCTGTTACCTGCTGTTCCCCCGGTCATCCCCACCACTTTTCAGTCCCGGACTGTTTACCCCAAGGCTTTTCGTCACGTGTCCCCGTCCAAGTCTGCACGGATTCCTCATCCTCAGCCCTCCTCCCGAAAACCCAAGACCCCCAGTCCACCTATCCACCCTGGACTATCCCCCATGAACTCTTGTTCCTCCGCTAGTTTTTGTCAAGTGTAGTCTAGTTAGTCTTCCCTCGCTCGTCTTGCCTTTTGTTTTGCCCCCTCGTGGGTTTTGTTTTCCCGTTTTCTGTTATCAAGAAACGTTGTGTGATTGCAAACCGTCTGCGCTTGGGTTCATCTGCTATCCTCATGACACAAATAGTACACTCTGGACAATGATGAAACTTTCTAGTATGCATGCACAGAATCCCTGTGTTTGTGAATGCTGTTAAATGGAGTATGCATTGAAAGACTATGCATCAGAACACATAATATTCATATAGTCAAATAAAGTTCATATGTTTAAGCACATCCATGTGTTAATTGAGTGAAGTATGTGTGCATGTATTACAGTGTATGATAAGGCCATGCAAACAGGTCAGTTGTGTGGGGTTTAAAGATGTTGATTCTGGCTAAGAAAGTGATTAGCAAAACACTATTAAATACCAGCTACATTTGGCAGTCGCTGTGTTTGGAGTAAACGCACTTACACAGTCTGAAATTCAAATCCTAAATTTTCGAAAGTTAAAAAATAAATACAACCTCACGTTATGTCAATCACACTTGCACACTGCCTCTGAAACTTTCGCCCGTCATAAAAAAAAAATCGAAAAAAAAAAACACTCGCTCACTCATTTTGGCGCTCCTATTGAGTGGTGGTGCACCTAGTGTTTCCCATTGCCACCTATGCCACGGGCCGACCCTGGGGTTCAACTTTCTGTGTTTTTCGCATCCGTAAAAAATTTCGGACTCAGTGTGCAAGGGCCCAAATTGTTGTGTCTTGTATCCTCGAAACTGGACTGTAACCTATGCATCTACACAGTTCATGCTCTATTTTTATAGGCCTATTGTCTTTGCAAGATGGGCACAAATATATCATTATGGTGTGTGTGTGTGTGGGCAGCTGCTTGTGTCCGTGTCTGTAGAGGCTTCTAAGTAATTTCACAGAAAAGATTAACATTGCAAACATTTCCTCACACATTACCTCATCCACATCAAAGTGCTCTAAGCCACCACACACTTACTGTCCAGAGAAACACACACACACACACACGCACACACACACACACACACACACACACACATATGGATATCATATCTACTACTTACAGAGAGCTTAACAAATGCAGATTTATTAAACTGGATGCAAGCATGATTGTGTAAGCAAGAAAGTTTGATTGTGTATTTTGAGCATTTAAAGACCATGAAATGACAGTAGAACAAATGCAGTAGTTCATATTAACACTAAAAAGTTGGGACAGGATGTGGACAGTTCCTCTTTCTTAACGAAGAATACAGACAGACATTACAAATACAGGAGCTAGAAAGACAATTTTGCATCACAACACAGACTATATGACTAAAACAACAGTCGTATCACTGACTCTTGTTGGCAGAATAGTTAGTGAGAGATAAAAGCATCAATCTTATTACTTTACAGGCAACAACAGGACACTTATTGAGCTAAAATGATGCAAACATAGAACTGGTGAGGCTATGCTCTCATTTACAAGAGACACCTTAAAAGCATGAAAGCTGCAGAGAGAGAGAGCGCTTTGAAGCACTGAAAATGAAGCAGCGCTCCCCGTTTGTTCTACTCTCTCTTCCCCTTAGGTGATCCCTCCTTTACCCTCTCCCCATTTCCCCTCTTCCTTTTCTTTTTAAAGGAAGAGAAAAGAAATAACTAAGCTGCCCCAAAAATACAGAGAAAGACTTTTCAAACATTGCGTTTGAAACTCCAGCCTGTTCCTCTCTGAAGGACTTAAAACACCAGAGTAACAGAAAGCTGGAGATTTGTGGAAACAGCAAGTCAGAGATTTGTCAAATCCTTCAATATGACTATTTCATTCTCTAAACACAGATAGATAGCAATAAAATTATGAATTAAACATGGTAAAAAAAATAGGATCAACATGATCTTATGAGCACCAAGACTGCATGAATTTGATAAAAAAAAATATATATATAGTAATGTTTTATTGTAAAATATTATTACAATTATTACAATAATGGTTTCCTATTTTAATATATTTAAAAATATAATTTATTACTGTGTTGGGAAAGCTGAATTTTCAGCATCATTACTTTAGAGTCACATGATCCTTCAGAAATATGCTGATTTGGGGCTCAAGAAACAATGCTAATTATAATCAATGTTGAAAACAGTTGTTATTTTAAAACCGATACAATTTGATGATTTTAAATATGTTCGTAAGCATATACACACTAGTAAATGTTTATTTAGATAGCAAATCAAGCATCTCCTTCTTCTCCTTTGAAGTATGCAAGAAACATAAATGTGTCAGGGCAGCTGAATAAATAGGGGTGTTGAAGAGGTTGGAATAACACTATCCTGAGCTCTGCTGCTTGTGCCTGTGGTTGAGTGTGTGTGTGTGTGTGTGTGTGTGTGTGTGTGTGTGTGTGTGTGGAGGAAATTTGGAAAACACAGCCCAATTCTCAGCTGTTAATCCTGTGGCAACTCAGTCCACACATTCCCACCATGCACTTTGATCTCTAGAGCACATCCGGACAGACGTGCTTTAATGCACAACACAACACACACACACACACACACTTTCTCTCTCTCTCTGATGCACCTAGCCAGGCGCCATCCTAGCCTCCAGCCCACCTCCATGACACACATACCTGAACACTATTTTTACACACATACTTACATACATGCATTACTCATAGTTAAATGGAAAAACACATACAAAACATATAGGGCAACCAAGAGTAACTTAAGAGGAAAGTCTAGTCACCTCAAAACTGCCTTTCAAGTTCCACATCTCTTTACAGGTTATCCCAACATGCTGTGCACAAGCTGATATTCCTGATACAGACTCATTCATGAACCTCAATGAATGAATCAATGACTTTCAGTATAATAAACGCTAATCTGTCTTTTTAAAATGTAATGACAGCACTTAAGCTCAACTAAAATAGTGCCAATACGTTTCTTATTAAGTTTCTTCCTAACAGACCTAGATGATGTGACTGTATTTCTGCTTCACCCAGCATTTGTACATTTTAATGAGACTACAGTTGGCATTGACGTTGTTAATTGTACTCTTACTATAATAGTTTTATTTAAAAATTGGTAAACCTACAGACCACAGAAAACTTTCTGCATTTTAACATTTTCAAATAAAAAAATGTTTTCCCGATGGACTGAAAAAAGGACATTTGGTCCTCAAACCGTAGTGTTTAGCAGGTACACAAACACAAAGTATGGAAAGGAAATGTGCTAAATGATTTATTTCCTCAGTTCTGAACAGACAGATATGTTTCGGGAAAAATGGAGTGAGTTCAGTCTGTATCAGTAATGTTAACATTAAACAACGTCAAATACTTGATAGAGCAGATGACAGAGCAGCCACCAGTATTCTGGTCCTGGAAGAACTCTGTTCCCCTCTTCCCTTCTTGTCTCTTATCCTATTTGCCTTTCTCATAGGAGCCCCTCAACAGCCCTACACTGGAGCCAGGTGCTGTCTCACTCCCCGGAGGCACCCTTTTCCTTTTTCTTTCTCTTTTAGACAGGAAAAAAACATGGCTTTTCTCTTCCGCCCCCACCCTCTGTCTTTCAATCTGTTTCTGTCATCCTTTCTTAACCAGCCCTGGAGAAACATGGTAAAGCTGACGTCTCGAACAGAAAGTAAAAAGAAAAAAAAGTATAATGGTAAGTGTGTGACAACCACACTTGAAGCTCAAAGTGAATGAAATACTTTGGATATTGTGAAGGGAATAAAAGAGACAAAGGAATATAGTGCATACACTGTCAGTCTTTGTGCTACAATAAAGAAAATTCTGAAGTAAAGGCCAGAAAAAGAAAAGTGTGCATGTTGTCTGGAAGGGTTTAAATATACATTTTCCCCAAAAGTTCTGAAATTTCTGAAGAAATTATTTTAAGAATTACAGTTCTCTGTTTGATCTGGGCTTCAAAGTGTTTGGTCCCTGAGCGATACTACACAGAGTGATACAGGATGCTTTCAAAGTCATGATCAAGCCCGGTTTATAGTTGACCTATTGGTCGCTTTTGACTGTGGCAGAGATTATGTTTAAAGCTGTGATGTCTGGTTTGCCCTAGTTTAGAACTGCTGTGCCAACTGGTTTCAGAGTGGTTTTCAAAAGCCACATTTCAAAGCAGTAACATCGTCTGGTCTTGGCACTTTGATTCTGACTGATTTTAGAGCTGTGGGGTTGAGTTTCTTCTTTGATAGTGTAATTCGGACCAGTTTTAGCGCTGTGGTGCTATTTTTTTTTTTTTAAGAAGGTCTGGTCTCTGTTTAAATGATGACTATAATATAGCTGAGGTTTACTACAGCTTGGTAATGGCAAACACAACAATGATAAAAGCTGCACCACATGACAGAACACCAATCAATCGGTTTTAAAGGAACAAGAGCATAGCTGCAATAACTTTAGACCAGAACACAGAAAGTAAAACAGTAGGTCTGAAAAGCTGCATAGAGGACAGCAAATGATGGAGCTAGACTTAATTTACATTCCCACATGAGAACCTGAGCTCAACCTGCTACAGTATATAGGCCACACATCTGACCCTTGCCTCTTTTTGAATAAAACCATATAGTTTGATTTACAAAAAGGCACAGGACCAATGCAAAGTAGACTGGAAAATGGGCAGTTCTAGTTAACACAGCACAACACAAACACACTCAAACAGATTCCTGACCCTGACTCCCCACCATCCATACCATCTGAACCCCATTAACAACACAGACACACACACACACACACAGCTGCTATAAATAACTAACTCTCCAGGTAGCCTCTATTAGTCCCGGTATCATCTTGCTTTTATGAGTGAGGTTTATGCTTTCTTCATGCTCAGGGAGTGAGGTTTTTCTTCTTCAACCAATCCGTGACTTTTCTCAGTAAGAAAGAGAAATCTTATATAAGTTGATTGTTTAACTTAAGTAATTACTTTTGACAAACTCATTTTATAAGTATTATAGTATCAACATCATGCTGAAATATCTCAGATTCAAAAGATCAGGAAATAAGTGGTGGCTACATTAAAGCTCAAGAAACATTAAGAAAACAAACGAATAAATAAAATCGGAAAAATTGCTTTCAGTATAAACTCCACACACTGATCCAATCAACATTTCACACTAGAATAATAACAATAATGGTCGAACCATTCACAAATAGTTCACTTGCGATCTAAAAAGAGGGAACCAACAAAGGGATGCAAATCCTCCTTCCAGCTAAACCAGCCTCAATTTTCATCACTCAGTAAAATATTAAACTTTTCTGGAGATTCTTTGTAATGTCAAAACAAAATAAGTATTTCAAAATGAATATTTATGATTTGAAACACATTCTCACCTTCTCTCGTTTTTTTAATTCCAACACTCCATTGATTAGAAATGTGATGTGATTAAAAAAGATTGTTCAAATGTTTGAATTCCTTCAGTAGGGATCATTTCCCAGCATGGACAAATCACTTCACACCAACTAAACACACACTCCTCGGTACTGCTATTGTTTCTTAAACTCCTTATTAAACATCACATCAGAAGAAAAACAATCCCTTTTTGTTCCCAAACGAATTGTTCATTTGGAATTGTTGGACAATCCCTGGTTCATTTGCAGACTATCAAATTGATGCAATAAAAAGGCAAATGTTGAAATAGAAAACTGAACGACTGTTTGGCTTTAAAGTTAAGTGTGGTGAAGTCTGAATACCTAAATAAACAACAGGTAAACCAATGAAGTCATTTCAGACTTTGTAACTCAGTCCATTATGATCTCTCTAGCTACAATAAAACCTCATTCTCACAGTAATAAACATCCAACTGTGTGAACTTTGTGCGTTCCGTGCACCTTAAACTTGTTTTCTCCCCTTTAAACCACAAGATCTAAAATCCACACTTCACAATTTTGTTGCAAAGTCTTTGTTTGCAGTGTAGTATTATGCATCTTACATGCCAAATCACTGTTTATTGCCATTACTTTCTTAGTGATTTAGAAAAGAAATCGAATGCAGCATTTCTCCAGCAACATTCCTGATTCTGAAAGTTTGTGTTGTGTTTGGAAGTCCTCATATGAGGATTGGGTTTTAAGAAGCTGTGGCTGTACTCTCCTGCTGTTTAATGTTTCCTCTCTCTCTTTCGGTCACTCTCAGCATTTCTCGCTATCTCTCCAACCCTTAAAAAATGTCTTTCGAGACTCCACAATAGCCCTTGACCAAAAGAGGCTTACTCTGAGGTATTTCCAGAGGATTTCTCCTCTCCTAAACGACAGTGCTCTTATGTGTTTACTAGGATGCCAAATCTGAGACAGACTGGCCCTCCCTCCACCCCTCTCTCTACTTCACAATACAGCGCTGTCACCACACTGTCAGCCTGCAATGCTTTCAACCCGCCGTGATCTATTACCTACAGAGAGAACTTGCATCTGTTCCTAGCCCTCACACAGTTCTTCCCCTCACACAGTTCTTCCCACTACGTTCAAATAAACCATTTACTCATGTGAGCCGCCAGTGAAAAGTTGACGCGCCTTTTGTCTAAACACGACTGCTACATTTTCCTTGTTGGGCAAAATTCAAGATTCAAGAACTTTTTTTGCTTGCAATAAAAAGACATTCATATTCAAATACTTTCAAATAGCCTACATCTTCCACATTTAAGATACCCAACGTGTTATTTGTTTACCCATTGATATTTCCCCTCAAAATGACAGCCTGAACCTGTCTGGACTTTTCCTCTTCCTATCATTCAAAGGAACACAAAATCTCCTCCTCTGGCTTCAAAGGCAGCAGCTGAAACAGTGGAGAGCGTTTTAACAGACATCATTAAAGGAAAACGTGTATTCAGAGAGGGTTTCTCCTTTAATCACGGCTGGTAATAACGCCGCTGGCTTTCATAGTTGGGCTCAAACTACAGAGCGTTTCCAGAGAGTAAACTATTGTTCTTGGTGACGTCACAAAACAATGGCAAGATCGTTTTCAAAGCGCGTGAATTGGGTGGTCTAGTAGGCTAGCGCGTGGCCTCGAAACAGCGACCACACTGCAATTAGAATATCACCTACAACCGAATTCGGGTAGCTGTCAAGTAATATTTTCATTAACTTTTAACTTCCATTCAACATCGACATTTAAAATGTAGTCTACTCGCACAAAGAAAAATTGACTAAAATCATTTTAAGTGGTCTTGTGATATAGTAGGATAGCCTACATTTTAAAATGACAAATATTCAAATTTAGTTTCTCAATTAATTTGAGGTCATAAAATTGCATGTGTGGCCCATTAGGACACAGAATTGGAATTCCTTCATCATTTTAGATCAAACAAAAGTCACATCTCAGGACACCGCTAAAACTGATCGACATGTCAACGTACCGTACGTTACCCATAAGCAATTAATAGATCAACATAAAGAAAAAGAGTTGTACAGCAGCGATAGTTGTAAACGATGATGTCGTTATATCACAACCAAAGCTTTTGATCAGAACTTTCAACTGCAAGAGTTCCGTTCCGTGCTTCAAAGTGCGCAACATTTCTCCATAAAACGTAATACCCAAACAGTCGATTCTCGTGTCTTTAAATGCAATGAAGGGCGAAGGCGAAGCGCAAAGATAACTTAGTCCAACTTGATGAAACTCCCAAATCTGCACACATGTGATAAAGAAGTTATTAACGCCGTACGTACCCGTGCAGACAGTCCGCAGGTATTTTTCTGCTGGCAGTCCTGCTGTTGTACACGAGAGCTGGAGCAGTAATACTTCTGCTTAACCATCCAGTCATCCAGTCCTTTCCTCGCCAAACATGCGTTAACTACAAAACTATCGCCTAAACAGAAAGAAAACACAATTTAACCTATAGGCTTCATATGTTTACAACTAGTCTATGTACGAGTTTTCAAATATAGTTTTAACGCTCTTTTTTGTTTGTTTTCGCCAAATGTTTAGCGGTGCTTTTGTTTTATCAATAAAACCAATACAATAAAAATAGTTATTGTTTATATAATGAATAAGCGTACTCACCTTCGGGACTCTCCCTCGCTTTACAAATAGCAGCTTTGAGAATAAAAAAAGATGTCGTATAAATGTAAGCTATTATTCGAAAGAACTATATCACAAGTGCTTTAAAATCAAAGACTTGCTCTACAACACCAAATAGATGCCGTCTTACCATGTTTGGAATGAAGTTTACCCATTTCTCTGCATCGGAGAGCAATTGAGAAACATCAGAAACGAAAAACAATCCAGAAGGAATGTGATATTTGTGAGCGTCCGTAAAGAAAAGCGCGCGGGCTCCGTACACATCCAACAGCGGCGGAGGACCGAGTGATCTCCAGAGCGGACGAGACGAGAGGCGCTCCAGCCACTCAGCGAGCGTGATTGACGCCTCGCGCAGGCCGCCTCTCCTTACGTCTGATTGGACCGAGGCGGCACATGAAAGGGAAGCGGGATTCTTTTGGAGTCTCCAAATATAAAAAGAGCAGCGCAAAGCCCCCCGTGGGCGCCATGGGCAGGAAAGACGTCCGCTAAACACGTCCAGCCGAGCGGACAGCAATCGCTGGTTTGGACAAGAGCAGAATAACATTAAAAGTGAAAAAACGATTGACTGGATGAACTGTAAATTGGACTGTGCACAATTAGCATGAAACTTTACAATGTAATGTCAATCTATATTGACAGTATTACAATTATAATATTGCCGAAGCATATACGGCACTTATGCCTCTATTAGCACTAAGATGATCAACCCTATTTAAAAAATTCAAATAAAAACGTATGGAAATGTAGGCTAGGTGTAATATGACATTCAATGTCTATTTGGGAAAAAGTCACAGAAGTAGGGAACTCCTCCAATCCCTAATACTGTGACTTTCTCTCTCCACATCGCATTAAGAAGCCACGGCTTGACACCGGAACATGCAGGTTACACTGACACACAGAGAGGGAAGAAAGGAACAGAAGTCATCTCTCATTCAAATCAGCAGCATAAGATGAATCTTTCTCTGTGCACAATGTTCTACCGATGACAAACGCACAGTATGTGTTAGTGGTGAAGCTCATTTTGGGATACCCATTTATTTGATGTCTACTGCAATGGCATCATTTCATTGTTTAAAATGGATGCAGTCTTGGAAAAACAACCTACAATCTCTATAAAGAACTTCACTTCACATACAGTCAATACGCAAACAACTCAGCATAAGCAAGCAAATTGTGAGATAAATAAAGTACTAATATTAAGTGCCAGGCACAAACAGACATGCCAACTGAACAAAACGTTCCAATGAAGTCTGAATTAGGTTTGCGAGGGTCAGAAGAAAGACATTCCAGTGGATCACTCTCTACTGTACAAGGAGTGCCTTTTCCAGGACAAGTCGTGCATGTCCGTGGTCTTGGAAAAACTCATCCTGATACAAACATGTGCATATGCCAGAGTGGGGCATGACACCACAGCAGATTTTACATCCTGTCTCTAACAGGATTCTGGTTGGCTTTGAACCAACACACGTATATACAGGCACAGAGACGAGCATGTTATTACACCCTGCATACACATATTTTTTCTCTCTCTCTTGCTCAAACACTATCACACACGCATGGGCTGGGAACCAGCCGGCTAGTCGCTTTGACACACTTCCTGTGCTTTGAAGCGGCCAGCGGAGAGATGGCTTTTCCCATCATCGCCTTTGAAGCCTGTGTGAGGAGGAGGTTGTGTGTGAACATGATATGGGGGACGGGATACTGACATTAATTAATTGGAATGGCTCATCAGTTGTTTTGTTTTTTTGCTAAGAAACGATTAAAGCATTGTTTAGCAGTTTTCTTCAGAAAGTTCTTGTCATTTTCAATTTTTGGTTTATAAATGATACAATCTCATAACCCTTCCTGTGGCTCTTCTCATGATGGTCCTGCAGTAATTCTGCAGTTACATTCCAAAACGGTCTTGGAAACATAATAAACATAATTCATATTCCATCGCTTTAAATTACCTGTAAATATTTCAGCAGAAAGACAGCATGAGGAGGACAAGGCCAGCAGCTGTGGAGTGTTCAGTGGACACGTGACTGTTGCTTTTTTCTTGTGGGACAAAAGAGTGCTGGGTGTGTGAGAGGGCAGAGGGCAACAGTCCTGCAGTACAGTGCAGAGTCCTGGGACGGCTGCAGAATGGGGCTTTGTAAAGACCCAGCATGCTGTGTGTCAGAAGAAGGGGGCCTGAGACAGTTGTGTGTGTTGGGGGAGGGTGGTGAGAGACAGCAGGCTGGCATGTGTGTAGTGTGTATGCCCACTAGATTAGCACCATGACCCTGTTGTGCACTGAGTGCAGATACAGTCAGAAGATGGGCTTCTCACATGATGAGTAACACAAATCACCATGTCTACAGCACCATATTATTTACTGCATAATTCCTAAATCTTAAAGGGATAGTTGAAAATAATCAAATTTGGTAATAATTTACTTACCTTCATGTCAGTGTTGTAGTCGAGACCACCTCACTCGAGTCCGAGTCGACACCGAGGCCAGAGAGAGTCGAGTCCGAGTCAAGACCGAGTCCATAGAGAGTCGAGTCCGAGACCAGAGACGGTCGAGTCCGAGTCCGAGGCGAGACCGAGACCAGTGAGGGTTGATTACCTAATTTTCTTTTATTTACTTTTTTTTTTTTTACTGAATTTACTTAGAGTTTAAAATATATGATCAGTTTAGGGTAAAAAGGCCACATAGTAGGTGGTGTTCAAATTAATTTTATTACAATTTGTCATGTGCAGTTGCGCACTAGAAAATCACCAATCACTGGGCTTGTCAATCAATTTAAGGAAATATTTTATTAACATACATTAATAATCATGAAAAATATTTTTAATTGAACTCGAGTGGTCTCGGGAATAATTCCGAGTCCTAAAAAAAAAAAATGTTCGAGTACGAGTCAATTCCGAGTCCAAATGGACACGAGTCCATGGCAAGACCAAGACCATTAAAATATGGTCTCGAGACCGAGTCCGAGACGAGTCCGAGTCTCGAGTACTACAACACTGCTTCATGTCATTCCAAACCAGTACGACTTTCTTTTGTTCAAGATATTTTGAAGAATGTTTTTGTCCGTATAAATGAAAGTCTGTGGGATCCACTAACTTTCCACAACACTGGACCCCAATAACAAAAAAAAAAAACATTTTTCAAAATATATCTTATTTTGTCTTCTGCAGAAATAGTCATGCCAGTTTGGGACGTCATGAGGTGAGTAATTTATGACAGAATGTTTATTTTGCGGTGACTTACATCTTTAAGAAAGTCTGAAAATAATCTAATTTAAATATCAAATTTGCCTAAAATCGCTTAAAGGACAAATCATTAAAGACTCATTGAAGCCCAATATAATCTATGCTGTGCTCTAGGAGTAAAGCATCTTACTGGATAAGCATTTTTTTTTTTTAAGGTTCGTCTTGTAATTGAAAGGATGCTGATGTGGTGTTTTATCTTGTGGGCTCCTGCTGTAAAAAGGGGAAACTGTGGTGCCCCACTTAAGAATGCCGTTTTATCTAATGAGGCACACACAAGCATCCAGACACATCCACAAACTCAAACACATGTAGGGCTCCTCATAATCAGGCATCACAACCAAGAGTGAATAACAGCAGACGTTAACTCTGGGTAATGCAAAAGCATTACATGCACTTTAAAAGTAAAATTTCGGGTGAACTAAAGCAAAAAAAAAAAAAAAAAAAAATACTTTAGTCTGACTGAAATCATACCAGTCGACTTACAGATAATGTGGCTTCATTGTGAATTTGGCTTCACTCATCATGTATAAAATCGGACAACAAGTGGCATTTGAGAATGGTCAATGTGTCCTTCATGGTTATTGACACACTTTTTGTTCATAGGTCGCAGAGACAGATTAGCTTCATTAGCTTTAATCAACACTTTTTTTCTGATCTTTGTGAGCACAACGTAAATATAACTATCTCTTACTGATCCAAGACCAATTTTTCAGCCTAAACTACGAAGCATTTCTAGGAAAATCACAAAACCGATCACACGTAAAAGTAAAACTTCTCCCAAAGCCGTTATCTGAGTGTGTGTCCCCTCTCTGAGCTATCTGTGCCCTGCACTGGCTGGTTTTGAAGCAGTTGGGGGTTTTTGCCCCATCCAAAATGAGGACACAATTAGAGCGCTGAGCGGAGAACAGTGGGGATCCCTCTTTGAAGTGCGGATCAAATAGAAGAGCCGCATGGTTTTGTTCAGAATGACAGAGCTGGCAAACTCACCACAGCACGGCTAATAGAGAGAGCGCTTTATGATGCTCGTTAATTATCCTTTCTGTCACAGGCCATTGAGAGGAGGAGAGAAAGGAGAAAGGAAGGAAGGAAGAGAAGGACAGAGTATGAAAGAAAGCTACTGTAATGGCATTGTGGGTGGATGTAGGTGAGTGGTGGACTGCATGCGGGGAACACTGAGACGGCTGGAGGGAAACTGCATGTGGTGAGCAGGA
This sequence comes from Pimephales promelas, assembly GCF_988280905.1. Classification (NCBI taxonomy): domain Eukaryota; kingdom Metazoa; phylum Chordata; class Actinopteri; order Cypriniformes; family Leuciscidae; genus Pimephales; species Pimephales promelas. Next base: position 31,075,684 of record NC_142769.1, on the reverse strand, counting down.
GAAAGACAGACATGATGAGGAAATAAATGTTTCTTAGTAAGAGTTAATCAGAGTTTGTTGATTATTTTGAATCAAGCAGATGGTCAGAGAGGTGGACAAAGATGGTAAACCAGAAATAATGTCAACAGGAAGACCTAAACAGGAAGCAAAGGTGGAGGGAAGAAACAAAGCAAAGAGAAATAGAGCTGGTGATAAACAGTTTCCTGAGATAAGAGGAGCCACCAAGACAAATCCATGCTTGAAAGTGAGATGCTCCCCGGGGGCCGCAGTACGGTAAACCTTCAACCACAGCTTCAGAGAATAAAAAATCCTGATCCAAACACTGACCATCCAAAAACATCCTATCCTCTCTCGCTTATTGCTCTCTGAAGAGACATATCCTTCAACGTAGCAATTTAAATGACTTAATTTTCATTTTTGGGTGAACTAACCCTTGTTGAAGTTTTCAACAAGGGTTAGTTCACCCAAAAATTAAAATTAAGTCATTAATTACTCACGCCCATGCTGTATCAACCCCGTAAGACCTTCCTTCATCTTCAGAACACAAATGAAGATATTTTTGATTAAATTTGAGAGGTGGATCACTGCTACATAGGCTGCCTTAGGGATCGAAACTTGACGGCTCAGAAAGTCAACACTCTCAGAAAAAAGGTACCATGGCTTTTCACTGGGGCTGTACCCTTGGCATAGGGTACATATTTGTTATTTCCATTATTTCAAGGTTATTTCAAGGCTACTCAAATATAGAGATAAGTTAAAATCTACCTTAAACAATTAAGGTATCATTAAAACCTTTAAACAACAACTTTTAAAAATGGCTTAGCAGAGTCTGTCTCTTGATATTGGACACAGAAAAAACTCGTGTTAAATATGGCTCCAAATTCAAACTCAATGGTCAAATATGAGTGTTAAATTAACATTCAAGGGTCTTAAAGTTAATGAGCTCATTAAGTGATTCATTGAGTGATTGACCATTATTGAAGACACCTGATGTTTACAAGCAGAATCACTGAAGGAGAAAATCTATTTTTTAAGACACCATTATGGTGATCAGTGTTTGATTTATAGTTGGACTGTTAAACTGTTAACAGATTGGATTTTGGGTACCAAATCTGTCCCCTTGAGGCCCCAGTGACAAGCCATTGTATCCCTAAAGGTACAATTATGTACTTTATTTTCTAAGAGTGAATGAAGAAAATGTTTAAATATTCCATGTGACTACAGTGGCTCAAGTATAAGTTTATCAAGCGACGAGAATACTTTTTGTGTGGAAATAAAACAAAAATAACGACTTTATTTGACTATTCCTTTTCTTCCTTCTGGGCCTGAGACGAGAGTTCAAGAGATTTCCACGATGCATGCGCGAGAATTGCACAAGAAGTAGTAGAATAACAACGCAATTCTCGCGCATGCGTCGTGGAAATCTCTTGCATTTAAACATTTAAAGCGTATTTAAACATTTTCTTCAATGACTTTCTGGGCCGTCAAGTTTCGATCCCTTAGGCAGCCTATGTAGCAGTGATCCACCTCTAAAATTTAATCAAAAATATCTTCATTTGTGTTCCGAAGATGAACGAAGGTCTTACAGGGTTGGTACAGCATGGGGGTGAGTAATTAATGACTTAATTTTCATTTTTGGGTGAACTAACCCTTTAACAAACTTTGGCTAATGAGTATATTTAGAAAAATCCACAGCACAGTTGCTGAAATAAATTGCAAAACGTTGCACAGAAATTGCTAAAACAAAGAAAATGTTCTGCTTATTAAACTGATCTGAAAACAGCAGAAATTAACCAGATTACTTTGATGTCTTCAGCTGCATTAATATTAATCTAAAAGTCCAAAGTAAAGTTGAAAGTATACTCCACTTATCTTTTTCATCATCAGCACAGTCCGCTGATGTCTGCGCCGTGTGAAGACGTGTTCGTGTGAGAGTGATTGGAGCGTTTGAAAAGAATGGTCCACAAAAGCATATACGATCTCACGGTCAAAAGAGTTTACTTTGAAAGGCTTAAGCACTCAACTGTGCGCGAGATGCAGCGGAATGCGGAAAATTAAGTATATACCTGGGCTTTAAGAGCAGTTAAAACGGCAGGATATATTTTTTTAAGTACAATATTTGACCTTTTACCTTTTACTACATTGATGGCCCAATGTTGGTGTGGAGGATGCTGTTTTTCTCAAAGGAGTCAAACGGAGGTCCAGATGGCAGTCAACCCTGGATATATGAAGAAAGAGAGGAAGGGTGAATATCTCCTTTTGAACACTGCATGGAAAACTCAGTCTGATGATTGTGTGTGTGGAATGTCCTCATAATGAATTCAGCTATAGCATGAAAGCGAAACAGATTTTAGGGAAATATTTTGATAAGCTCCCATGACACTATAACTTCACTGAACTAATAAATGTGATTTAAAAAAAAGAAAGGATGGAATAAATAGCTTAATTCTAAGTTAATGTCTTGAATTAAGTGTCCATGATCTTATAATCAATGCATGAATTAAACAATGTTTACAACTAAGCACAACTAAGCTATTTGCAATCTTGACATGGCAGCATTGTCGCTTTAAATGTTAGGCTATATATGAACCACAAAATAACTTAGGCCTACATGCAAGACCCTATTTCTTCAGGCGGAAGACTACTGCAAGCAACATTGTTAAACGTGCTTAGAAAAATGACATTAAATGTTTTATTTCTGCATGTGGATCTGTAGATTTGCAATGGAAAAACATTCGTAAAGCAAGCAACAACTTTCGTTTCTGCTCTGAGTGCCGCAAGACCACGGCGAAAGTGGTGAGTGTGTATTAGAAATCAGGAACGGTGAGATAACATGTGCTTAGTATGTTTTTTTTTTGTTTTTTGTTTTTTGTCATCATGATCAAAATAAATTTAGTTGATCAGCTAATGTGCTTCCCATAATGTTTACGCTTTAGTTCAGCAGGCGGAGAATAGGCGGTCTTATGTTCTTGTTCAAACTCGCTTGACGACATGAACATTTAGCTACTATGAGTTAATGGGGTGTTTGATTGATTTCACTTTTCTTACTTCAGTTAGTGTGTAATGTTGCTGTTTGAGCATAAACAACATCTGCAAAGTTACAATGCTCAAAGTTAAAAGCAAATTGAGTTATTTTCTTTTAAAGAAAATGCTCTTTAAGGAAACAAAAAGCTGGCACATCAGGAACCCTGAAATTTATATAAACGTGGGCGGCCACGGGAACGCGATTTATAGATTATCATGACAGTAATCAATCAATGACTAGAATAGAACTATACATAAGCTACATAAATTCAGATATGTTGTCTACATTTTGTCACTTTTTCTTGAGTCTCTCCATCATTGTCTGACTCTGACTTTTTAAACCTAATGATTTTAAGTGACCGGTCTCGAGTACCACAACACTAATTCATGGCACACATTAATAGGCAATTAATGTGTATTTAGCCCCCCATAACATCCCACTTTCTCACTTTTTTAGGAAAGTATATTATTAGGTTAGACAAAAGAGATCATGGAGTGTCAGGAGAGACGTCAACTAGCACAGCTATGAAGGAAATTAGTTGCATGTGGAAACGGTCTGGGAAAAACTTGGGGAAACAAAACTTTTTGACCACAGAATGTTGAATGTTGTCTTCAGATATATATACATTTCTATTATATTCCCATATCAAATTGTCATCTCTTTCTAATTGTTCACCTTATGTCTATACTCTCTTCTCTCTATAGTCAGAACCAATTTGAAGGTTTAAGCTGAAGAGGACGAAGCAATCATGTATGCTTATAGTTTTGTGTGTGTGTTGATCTGGGACCTTGTCCTTTTGCAAGAGGAAGTTACAATTTCCTCTAGGATTTAATCAAAATGCCTGGCAGGATCTCTCACCTCTACCCAGAATCCCAGCTCCCCCTGACACATTCAGCAGATGTGTGTGTGTTCCTTTGCTTGCGTGTGGACTCACCTTCCTTTTTAATTGACCACTTGACTTTAGTGTTACTGTCTGTGAGCATGTACGTGCACATGCTCTACTGTCATGGCCTGCCATTGGCCTGTGAGTGTTCAGAGGACCTTGAGGAAGAAAAACATGCTGCTTTAGTGTCACGCACAGGCAGTCTGGGTCTGCTCTACTGTACTGAATACATGGGCACATTCAGCTCTCCTACTTTAAATAGCATTACAATGCAAAGAATGGTTGTAGAAATATCATGTGTGCATGTTTCAAACTGCCTAACCTGTTCACCATACGTATCATTTTGCTCAAAGCTAATTATCCAAATCTTAACCCATAATACATTAAAACAGGAAACATTAAGTACTTTATTCATTATTTAAAGCTCTTTATCCATCAAAGATTTATCTCAAATGATTAAGAAAGAATTTCTCAAATTAAAATTACACTACAGTTCAAATGTTTAGGGTAGGTAAGATTAACATTTTTTTTGAAATGGTAAAGGGGACATACATTTAAAAAAAAAGAAAAAAATCACTTTTGTCACAAGTTAGTCAAAATTAAAGCAACCAGCTTAGTTTTACATGACTATCCACTTTTTCTCTCTCTCTCTCTGACCACAAAACTCTTACTACTACAAACTTAATGTGTAGTTGCAAGTGCAGATTCCTACCAAATCGCTTGTATAAGACCCATTTAAATGTTTCTATTCATATTATTAAAGCACAATTAGAAACAACCTTGTTCAGAGATTTTCAGAACATTTAGTTTTTCATGAATTCATTTAAAAAAAATAATTCTTCTATAAATCATTCACAAAAAGACAAAATGAACCCATTATTCTCAGTACATTAGCAATCATGCATCTATTCATGGCGTCAAATCATCACACTTGCCCCTGTTTATATTGTTGTAAAGGCTCACAGATAAAATAATTATTTGCCAGTTCCTTTAAACAATGTTTTGTTGTTACAAAAAAAATGTATGTATGTATGTATGTATGTATATATATATGAAGAGTTCAGATGCAAAAGCCTCTAAATGCCATTTGAAATTTTCTTTTTTAATGATGATTTTTATCAAACTTGTATATTTAGGTTCAGTAATTTCACTTAAATAACAATTAATAATTATCATTGCCATTTAAGTGAAATTACTGAACTTAAATATACAAGTTTGATAAAAATCATCATTAAAGAAGAAAATTTCTAATGGCATTTAGAGGCTTTTGCATCTGAACTCTTCATATATATATATATATATATATATATATATATATATTAGGGCTGTGCAAAAATTAATTGCGATAAATCGCATCCAAGATAAAAGTCTGTGTTTACATAATATATTTGTGTGTGCTGTATATAATTATTTTGCATATATAAATACACACACATGCATGTATATATTTAAGAAAATGTGTTATTCATATATAAAATATTTATATTTATATAATATAGATTATGTATTTATATATATACAGAATGCTAAATATAATTTTACAACATTCTCAAGCAGTGTCAGAGTAGTTCTGTTGTTTGAAAAAAAAATTTTAAAGCATTGTGTTCAAAATGACATGAATAGGTGTAATTTTTAGAGATTTGGACTGAAACTGCACACAGGATGGAGACCATTGCACAGAAGTTTGACTAATGATAAAACATTTTTTATACATTTTAGTCTATAATTATTTAATTAATGCATTCAGGCTTACAATTTAAACATAATTGTAAAATAATCATTAAAAATGTAAATAATTATTTATAATTCATTATATATTTTAGAAAACGACATTAATAAAGTTAGACTTATTATTGTAAATTGTGTCTTAACATTGATGACAATGGGAGAAGAGAAGAGGATTCAATTCAATTCAAATTTATTTGTATAGCGCTTTTCACAATACATATTGTTTCAAAGCAGCTTTACAGAAAGTGCATTTCAGAAATGTACATAGAAAAATACTAAATGTTTCTATGTACAGGAGAGCATATGTCTGAAACAGAACAGACAGCAATGAAAAGAGGGAATGGTGGGAACAACAGATGTATGAGCATAAGAGGAAGCAAAGGTCTAGTGAGCCAGCTGTTTCATGGCCTAAGAGAATCATTAATTCAGGACATGTTTTGTTCTTCAATGAACAGATAGGCCAACTTCATAATGAATAACCAATCAAACAATACCGAGTGTCTCATTGCATGCTTTAGAGTGTGATCTATCTATCTATCTATCTATCTATCTATCTATCTATCTATCTATCTATCTATCTATCTATCTATCTATCTATCTATCTATCTATCTATCTATCTATCTATCTATCTATCTATCTATCTATCTATCTATCTATCTATCTATCTATCTATCTATCACTGAAGTCACTTGGTCTATTTTAACGATGTCTTTAATAACTTTTCGAGGCCGGCAAGTTTCAATTCCTCAAGATGCCTATGGACTAGTATGCAGGAGTGATCCAGCTCTCAGATTTCATCAAAAAATATCTTAATTTGTGTTCCGAAGATAAACGAAGGTCTTACGGGGTTGGAACAACATGAGGGTGAGTAAATACTGACAGAATTTTCATTTTTGGGTGAACTAACCCTTTAAATAACTATTAACTATTGACTTCTGCCTCAAACTCCTAACTGCTGTTTATTAATACTTAGTAAAGTTGGTAAGCTTAGGATTAAGGCTCATGCATAAGGCTTTTATATGTGCTTTATAAGTACTAATAAATAGCAAATATCCTAATATGCAGGCTAAAAAGCAACTATTTAATAGTGAGAATTTAAACCCTGAACCGCACGTTTCTAGATTATTAAAATGTTCTTCAAACATAGAAAAAGAAAAAAAAAAGTACTGTTTAAGACCTGTTCATTGAAAGGTCATTTAGGGAACCCAAAAATGCTCTTCTGGCATATCTGTGAAAACTCCTTTTTGAAACCTTTATTTAAGAATGTACGTAGTATAATTTGCATTAGTTCAGTTTCACACAGAATAGGGAAGATACTCTGTACTATCTCATTCTCTCTGGTGGTGAGATGGTGCATTTAAGCGCTCTGAGGAAAGTCTCCATGAGCTCACTAATACACACAGGGTTCACTGACCCTTGAAGGAAAGGTCACTATGTGATGCCCTGATGTCCAGCATGGGCCCACCCAACTGAGTGATCCTTCAGGACATACACTCACATTCCCTGGAGAAGAGAAGAGAAGAGAAGAGAAGAGAAGAGAAGAGAAGAGAAGAGAAGAGAAGAGAAGAGAAGAGAAGAGAAGAGAAGAGCTTTCCTCATCCACGAGGATGATGCAGTGATTGATTGATTTGGTTTTCCTATGTGATGATCCAATAACAGTAAATTGGCATGGTGTTTAAAGCGAGTGAGAGGGCAGGAGGGATGCGTGAGAGAGTGTGTGTGAATGGAGGGGAGGAGGTGTGGGAGGATTCTTCTTAAGGGCCTGGTGATGTCATCTGAACCCGAGCATTAGGCTAGTGTTGTGTTGCCCCTTCAAGGCCTGGGAAAATGTTCCTCGGAGTGTGACAGTGTCTGTGTGTGTGTGTGTGTTAGGTCATGTGTTTGTGAGAGTGTGTGTCTGTACTAAGGGAAAACAAAGCCTGAACAAAGAAACAATGCCATTCAAAGTATTCCCTGAAGATGAGGGAGGGAGTGAGAGGGTAAGAGAAAGGAATGTGGGAAAGATGGAAAGGGAAAATGAGACATGGATGGGTGTTTGTTGAGATGTTGAGGGCTGATGGTTGTTCTTTCATACAAAAAAAGAAAATGATCAAAAAAAAAAATTCTGGAATGCTTGGGATGAATTCATGAAATGTAAAATAATGAACAAGTCTGTACTTCTCAAAGGTTCACATGTAAAAGAGGGGGTGAGGTCTGAGCTCTCTGGACGTGGATGTGATCCTAACCAGCCCTGATCTACCAAGAGAGGCTGTGTGTGTATGTGTCAGGGTCTTCTCTGAAGGTTTTCTTCTTCATGTCTCAGCTGCGTGGAGGCGAACATCTGGTGAACGTATGGGTCTCCTCTATTAGGCCTGATTTTCCCCCTTTACGTCCACTCTTTTTCTCTTTTTCCCATGATCACTCCACTATAATCTTTCTCATACTGCTAGATGTTTTTCACCATCTTTTTCTTATTCACCAAAAACAATAGCAACGACTATGAAAACTATTAACATCTATCTAATTTAAAAACACACACAATACTCTAAGAAATAGGAAAATGGTATCAAAGCTGGAATTCAAATATTGGAATATTTTTATAACCTTGACTTTTTTTACGCGGTTCAGCCGTTCGTCCACACGGAAACGCAGTATTAGGACACTGAAACCGAACATTTTTGAAAACCCCTGCCAGGGTGAGGATTTTCAGAAATGCCAGTAACAGTGTTGTCGTGTAGACAGTACAACCGTGGTTTTTGCCCTGTGACGTCGGAGTGTGCGCCCAACATGGCTTTGCGTTTATATTGCCGCCTGCTGGTGTGGCATGCTCTTATCCTCCTTTTTGCAGCCACTTTGCGTCCACATTTTTTGCAAATTTGTTATCTATCCTCGAGGACAACCACACTTTTTTCCACAAAGTATTTTCATACTGGCCATAATTCGCTTCGTAAGAATCGAGAGTGCTTTCATCTTCTGCTGGGTCTGAGTCTGCGTCATCTTTCTTGTGCGTTTGTTCTCCCGAAAGTAGTTTCCAGAGTGCGATTTATTTTTTTTCTCCCTTGTATTATTATTTTTTTACTCACGGATTTGATTACAAAAGTTTCAAAGTAAAATACTTCAAACAAAACGTACTTAAGTAAAAATAAAAGTACAGATTTTAAAAACTATTAAAAAAGTAGAAGTACACATAAAAAAAGTCCTCAATTACGTAATGCGAGTAAATGTAATTCGTTACTTTCCACCTGAATACATTAGTTGCCTCTATATATTAAGCTGGAATAGGTATTGAAAAAAAGTATACACATCATCTATGACGTAACACTAATGAAAAACTTGCAGGACTTGCATGTAGGATCAAAATAAAATGTGCTAAAAATTAACTACATCAATGCTACAGGCCTTAATTATTCAGCAATAGCGGTTATGATTAAGTCAACCTATAATGTGCTTTGTGGTCCTATTTTTTTATCACGAAAAAAAATTGCAATACTTTTATGTATGCCAAATAAACAGAAATTACAGTTATTTAAACTCAATCTCAGCCAGCCCGTTGCCTTTTTGGTCTTTTACTGAAACAGTATTATGAACTAATAAAAACAGTAATGACTGCTCTGCAGTCGAAGTTGACCTTTCCAGTGTTTATAACAATCCATCAAGTTATCCACAATGTCTTATGTTCTCTCTTTTCCAAAGCTTCTGAACTTTGATCCTTCCCCATTAACTCTGCCATAATCTCAGATGAATATTCTATACCGATATGAGTTCAAACCCTCTCACTTTATGTTAAATCAGAGGAATGCTTTTCAAAACATCCCTCCCTGCCAAACTGAAAATGGAAGCCAGTCAGCCATGAAAAAATAAAGAATGCAGGAAAATGAGCGAGAATGTGACCAAGAGATGCAGAATGGAAGAAAAACACAAGAAGAATTATAACGATTTTTTTGTCCTTTTTTTACACTCAGAATTGTTTTGTTTAATAAAATCAGTGATATTGTTAAATATTATTACAATTTTAAATTACTGTCTTTTTTAATATATTTCAAAGCTTAATTATTCCTGTGATTTTCTTCAGAAAGTCATGCTGCTTAATATTTTTTTTGGAAACCATGATACATTCTATTTCTGGATTCTTTGATGAATATTTTTTTTTTCAAACAGCATCTGAAAAAAAAACAGAATTGATTTTAAATATGGAAATTATAAATGTCTTAACTGTCACTTTTGATCAGTTTAGTATATCCCTGTGAAATAAACATAATTTGGGGGTATTTTAATAGTGTGGATGCCAAACATGAATCTTGTCATAATTCTCAGTATTTGCACTCTAGTAAATTTTGAAATATAATTTCAATAGCGCAATCCGTTCATTATAACAGGCCCATAGTGCAATGTACTATTCAATAAGCAATTTCCATACTACATACAGTACTAATTCTTACTCCACACCAAGCAATGCTCTGTTCAGCAAAGTGGGTTCAGTCTGTTTCCTGGGTTCTCCCAGTTCTCTGGCTGCTGTTGCTGCCCCACAGCAGGTTTATTTAGTGGAGGTCTTTCTAGCAGGTTTAATAACCTTCTGTAGCCCTTTCCCAACCGTGAGTGTTCTGAGGATTTTTCACTGGATGTGTGTGTAATTGAGAGCAGACGCTAAGGGGCCTGTGGCCTCTGCGTGTTTCCACAGTGATGTCAGCTCTGGCGGTCTGTGGGCGATGGGGAAATGTGCGGCAGAGCGGAATGTCTGGGAGGACACACTCACTCTCTCTCTCTCTCTCTCTCTCTCTCTCTCTCTGTATTGTTTCATATATCTGCTATTGTCTCAGTGGAACCCATGCAACAAGTTCATCGCTGACGCATTCTCTCGTTTTATCGCTACATTACTTTAAAAAAAGAAAGAAAGAAAAAGAAGAGTAGACTATTACACAACAATTGACGGTTGTTTGGTAAGAACATCTTGTCAAATTAAGAGCAATTATGTCTGACTTGCTGAGGCTGTAAATCTGCTCCTGTTAGGATATTTGTGTTCCACACACTTCGCTGTAATATGAGATATTATTCCACCATGCACAAGTGGGATTAGTGAAGAAAATTAATACATACAGCCAAGCTTTTGGTATTCCCTTAATGTGACAAACCCCCTAAACTAAGCAGAGCGGAGACCTTAAGGGGAACCAATAAACACTGCCTTAATTACTCTCTTTCTCTCTCTTGTTTTCACTCTGTGATTTTTAAATTTAAATATCTCATTAGGCTCTCTGTAGACTGGAGAGCTCAAACTGTTACAGGGATTTAACACACACCTGAACATACAGATGAACACATGCATTCAGACTCCCAGCGTGCAGCACATATCATCTTCTGTTTCTGCCCTGACCCATTTCAGCATGCTTTGGATCATTTGCATGTGAGGATGCAGGAGATGAATGCCAGAATCAACATCAGTTATAGCTGTCATCATCTAGCAGCCAAAACAGCTGCAGCTTTGAACGCAGAGGCTTCAAACACGGGTCCCTTTAAAGCACAGCTCTATGCAGACTAAAGGCCAGGCTGTTTATAGACCACACATATCCTTTCTACCACAAACATAACCAGTATGATGACCTCTGCTGAAGATTACATGAACTAATACATGGTTATTAAAATGTGGAGTGACACTTTGTTAGTGAAAATAAACACACACAAAAAAACAATGGTGTTTGTCTATTTGTGTAGCCTACAGTACATGAAAGACTGATCTCACTTTTTAAAAAGGAGGTGTAGATAAAGGTTTGTTTTGAACAAAAAAACTTTCCTGATTTAGTAAGGTCTAATCTCTTATCTGTCTGAATTTACATTACAAAACATTGTGTGTAAGAGCAAACAGTCTTTTGCATTAGTCTGTAGCCTATCCCCCATTCTCACCCCCAAGGCGTCGCCGAACTGGCGCATTTGACCATGCTTCAATATCTGACGCTTTAGGCCCCTTTAGCGTCAGTTAGATGATGCCCTAGGATCGCGTGTGACCCTACCTCTACCCCAGATCTAAACCTACCCGCGCCATCTAACTGATGCTAAAGGGCGCCTACAGCGTCAAATATTGAAGCATGGTCAAAAGGTGACGCCTTGGGGTGAGAATGTGTTGCGTATCCAGGTGACTAATCACAGTTCAAGTTTCCCAGGTTAGTGGCATCAATCCTTTGAAAATACTATTTTTGTTTGATAGGAAATAAACGGCTAGATATCCACGAGCATCACAACATAAGCAGCTGGGTTTTTAGTTATGAAGTTGTCTGTACTTATTTTGTACAGTACTGAAACCGACGGGCAACTTAACAGTCTCTATACTGCACTCTTAGAAGAAAAAGTTCTAAAGCACTACGTATTTGGAACCCTTAAAATGCAATGCATGTGAATGATCACAAAATTCAAGATATGGGGGTTAAAAAATGTAATTAATCAATATCACACGAAGAGATATTTCCAAAAGAACCCAAAAGGGTTCTTTCTTGTCATTATAGTTATAGATCATTAGAGTTCCTTTGGAGTTGAGTAAAAAACCCTATGCTTCATATATAGAACCCCAATGAACCCTTTTTTCTTATATTGTCCCCTATTTTTCAGCATGCTTTCTATAAAATCATTCACAAAGACTGCAGCAGCATTATTCAAATACTTTTTTCCCCCAATGGCCTAATATTGTGGGATAAATTATTTCAGATATATCCAGAAAGAAAAGTCAAAAAAAGTTTTTAAATTCAAAAGTCCTGCTACGTCAGACTAAACTCTGGTGTCTCCCTAATACATATCAAGAAATCAGCAACTATTGGTGATTTGCTGCATTTTTGAAAACAAGTATAAGTATGCATAAACCTCATGTTATAATAATTCAGACTTCCGATGGTAAACAGACCCACATTAAGAAGGTTTAACAATGATTTAGTCTACAAATTCATTAGTAATATTTCTTCTGAGCCACTACACCTACAAATAGGTATCACAATCTGGTCCAAACTTTATGTGGCAGTGTTTTTGAGCTGTTTTCATACTTGTATAGGCAACACTATCTGGGTCGAGAACACAACAGTAACCGTTCTGTCTCCCTCTTCCAACCCCTCTTCACCATAAATACGTTCTGGATACATTTTAAGTGCATCATTCTGTATCCAATCATTTGGCCGGATCCCATGATTTCCTCATATTTAATAACCACTAATGATGGTTGAGGAGAGATTATCTGATATGATTGTAAAGCGCTTTAAGCGCAGGGTTAGTAGAGATATGAAAGTGGTATATAAATGCCTCATTCATTCATTCATTCATTCATTCATTCACACACACAAGCTGGATATTTATATCCAGTCTGAAAAGTGTTTTCTGGGTTGGTTTACCTATAGGCTATTATATATATATATATATATATATATATATATATATATATATATATATATATTACATCCTATACTGGTAGCCTAATGTTGTAGATTGGCACCTGTTGAATTTCCTTTTGTTGATACAAAACACACACACAAACAGTGCACCATTATGAATGCCTGTGTGCGACAATGTGAAACAATGGCAAGCACACACGCAACTTCTACAACATATTGTTTTCTCAAAATGTTTGACTTTAATCTCGACTTTTCTTTTTTTTTTTCAGATTTTTTTTTTTTTTTTTTACGTTGCGGTCCAGGGCTTCCCTACACAGAAAATGCAACCATGTTATGAGGTGGTGATTTCATATCAATTTCATGAATATCAATTTCAATTTGGAAAAAAGTAAGCATGAAGGTCCACCCCTAAACATAACTTCAACGGGGCGTAATCAGATCGTACAAAAACGTACAAATGAGATGTCAGTACAGATCAGCTCCCATGTCAACTCGATGTCTGACAACAGCACGGTCACATGTCAACAGATTGTAGGTAGCTATGAAATAAGGCACTAAGTCCAATTGTATTTCTTTGTTATTATAGATATACGAAGTCTCTGAGATGAAACACAGAAGATTACAATAAGGAGTATATTAACAAAGACATGGCAAAGTAGCATAGTACCATGAGTGGTGTATTATATTCCATAAGAAGCAACGGATTAACCACGAAAGAAGGTATTTTATAGCACATCAAAACGCTAAAATAAGAAACTGCATGTTATGAAGCAGGAAGTGGCATTGCAGGGAGAGAAGAGCAGGTTTCTCATTTAAATGGCCTCCTTCAGCCTAGCTCTTTACTTAAAAGGATGGGTAATTTGAAACATTAGAATGAGAATTAGAACAGGATGAGAGGAGAAAAGGCAAAACCCAAAGGCTAAATGCTCAATTGAGCCCACAGAGGAGGGAGGGAGAGGGACAAGATTTCCAATCCTCTTTGATGTGAATTCTTTAACTGAGGTCTGCTCAGCGACCGCTAGACAGCAGCTTAGAATTGCCTTCTTTAGAGTCACTCTGCTCTGGATGGTCAATGTAATTTTGAGCCACTTGGCCTGCTTTGATCCTCCATGCCTCCATCACAGATCCTAAGAATCTACGGTCTGACTGATTTCATCAATACCGACTGAAGCGCGGAGCTAGAATTCAGAGAGCGAGCTCATCTGCAATGAGCTGCCATCCCAGCTGACAGCCAGCGCTGTTGAAAACACTTCCTTATGCTGACAGTCAGTCGTGGTGACTAGCTGCTAATAGGTTGAACATTTCATTCTCTACGTTGGCGCTTTTGAGATTCTTTTCACATCGCTGAGCTGCAGAAAACGCAAGTAAATAATGACAAGTGCTTACACGACAACAGCTAAGCGAAAAAAGTGGAACATGCTCAGATGATAAGATTATTTATAAGGCAATTACTTGGTTGGCAGCTTTCTGGAAACCCAGTTTTTAAAAACCCATTGTTCTTGTCGGAATTATTTATTTGTGAAGAGCAATTCAGGTTTCAAACTACAGACTAAAGTATTTATTTATGTGTTTATACTCAAATGTATCACTTTTATTCCTTCCTATTTTGGTCTACAGAAGACTAGACAGCATGTTGTGGGGAGCAAATTGCAATCTTCACTCTGAATCAGTCCTGGAGATTACAGAAATATTTTGTTCAATTCAATAAAAAGTCAATAGCAAATGCTACTGTTCGGAAGTTTGGGGTTAAGCATGGTGCATTAATCAAAAGTGTCAAATTTTGTCAAAATAAATGCTGTTTTTCCGTGCAAATTAATGCAATTCTTCAGAATCTTGTAAACGATGCATGGCCGTTACTGGAAATATACCTTTCAACACAGCTGTTTTTACAACATTATTAATAAGAAATGTTTCTTGAGCAGCATATCAGCATATCAGAATTATTTCTGAAGGATCATGTGATCCTGAAGACAGGAGTAATGATGCTGAAAATACAGCTTTAACATCACAGGAATTTTAAAAAATATATTACAATAGAAAACATTTTAAATTGCAATAATATTACTGTTTTCACTGTAATTTTGATCAAATAAATGCAAAACAAAAGGGACTTTTTTCCTTACAAAAACATTTTCAAATGTGTTAAAGAGACATTGTGTAGAAATTTCTCCAATCTAGCGGTGAAATTGTTTTTTTGCATTCAAATGAATTGTGCTCTCCAGCTCCTCGCTTTTTCAAATGCGTGTTGCATCTACAGTATGTACCAAAAAGCATATGAGAGGATGTCTTCATCGAGTTTTCCTTCGGGTGAATCTGTTGCAAGAACAATCATATGCTCTATTAAAATTCATTCTTATTAAATTTCTAGGTTACAAAAAGTAAACTTAAAACCTTGTTTTTAGCGCCCTCTCTACTTAACTCAATAGCTGCTATTCATCAAAGAGCCTGTTTAACTTTTAACGATAAATGTTCTACTGTCTATAATAAAGTACACAACCGAGCAATGAAAAAAAGCTTGTAATTAAGATTGTAACATTGACTTACATTTTGAGAAGAAAGCCGGCAACTTCAACGTCTCTTTTGAAATCTTTCTCCTGCATTAAAGCTATCCCGACATTAACTCTTGTTTTTTTGTAATCTCCGGTCACGTGTCCTTTTACGTTCTATTTTGGACTTTATGTATGGTTCGCCATTAAAAATAACAGTGCAATGCGGCATTTTAAACTTGCCGGGGCAGTGACAAGTGTCTCTCACTGTTGCTCCTCCGTTTCTGCTGCTTTCAGTTAACGTTACGTATTGCTGGCTCTGAATGAAAACGCGCTGTGGAAAAGTGTTGGCCTAGTACTTTTTGTCCATCTATGCTAGTATACTTTTTCAAGATGGTGGAACTACATGGAAGCCTCCTTTTGACCTACCCATCCTGTGTATATAAAGATAATAAATAATTTGTTTACGGGGATAAGTCCGATAACTGGCAGAGGTATTTTGTACACCATTGAGGACATATTTATGAATACAAATATTGATCTTAGATAATAAAATACCTAAAAAAAAGTACACATTGTCCCTTTAAGGACACCAAACTTTTAGATGGTACTGGACATCCAGCTTCTAAAACCTTAAAATAATCATAAAAACAATGAGAACAACAACTTTACAGCGAGCTCAAATGTTTTTGGAGAATAATCAATGTATGTGCTTTCATTAAATCATAACTAAAGTTTTCTGCCCTTATATGTGCAAGCATACTAATGACACTTAAGCAGTTGTGGGTAGGATTTACTTGGGTTGAGTGTTCTTGGGAGTGGTCCCTTGGTTCCCACAGTTTTCTGTACTAAAGAGAGAGGAAGAAAGAAATGGAGCGCAAATGAGACAGGGAGAGACAGGAATGTTCCCAGTCTACCATGCAGAGAATGGGGCAAAGAGAAAAGAAACGCATTAAACTTCCACACAAACATGCAAGAAATCTGAAAAGAATTTGCGTGTCTCCTCTGGGTGGCATTTGCACATTACTGGCTAATGAAACTGCTGTGTGCAGCATGGTGCTTTGGAGTGCAGCCCTAATGCTAATTAATTGATTCCTAACAAAACTGCATGGCAATTACAACATTTCTGCAGAGCCGAGCTCCAGTGCGCCGGCATGTTCAACATTTATAGCATAACCTTCATTTGAAGAGAAAGAAGAATTTGAGATGTCTCAAAACAGCTTCTGCTCATTAGAAGGAAATCTGTTGAGTCGTCATTAAGGGATTTCTTCCCACCTTTTCCCTCTTTCCCGTTCACCAGCACGCCAACGGAAACAGCAGAAAAAGAGCGCTTTATTTCCCTGAAGTAGCCTATAAGTGAAAAGCTCCAAAGACATTTGTTTTAAGTTGTAAATGGTCAAGCATTCAATATTATTCTTTATTTTATATGAAAAGGGTGAAACTTTAAAGGCTGTTTTTATGCTAATGCAAAGCTTAATTGGCATTAGCAAAATTGCTGTGGCATGCTGAGGGGCTGTGAGATTAGCTGGAGAGAAAGAGCGAGATAAAACCTTCAAAAGGCCTATTTCAGAGGAATTATGGGTTTCCTTTGAACATCTTCCAAGATTTAAATACATTAAAAGCCTGTTGGCATACATGTAAATTAAGCAGTACCAAAGCGTTCCAAAGAATTCATGCCGAATAATACCAAGGGTGGGAGGACAAATAAGAAAGGGCTCAATCACAGGGGAAGTGCAGCCAGCGATCCCTTCATTGCCTGGAATCCCTCTCAGCTCATTCATTCTTCCTCCCGTTGTCCATCGCTCTTTCTCTCTCCTTGTCTGTCCGCAGGCCAAGTGGCTTAAGAGATGAAAAGGCAGCAGAGTGGTGAGTGATCCCAGAGAGACAGAATCATCTGAGCCCACAGCTCAATGACAGAGTATCACAAACACACACACACACATGCTATCAAACACAAAAACCCATTTAACACCACTCAGACAAGAGCAGTCACAGCAAGCATTGCAGAACATGCACACACAGTCTTCAACCAGGAGTTACCTGATCTGAATCTGACCAATGAACACATCTCTAGGATGTAAGACATGCATGTGAGTATCGCTGTCCCTTAGATTTATGTGCAAAGCCTTACCAAATGTAAAGCTTATTTTTATACACACACACACACAAAACATCTGTTCCACTCTCTCATTGACTCTCCCACTGTCAATACAAGATCTCGACCAAACATTTATACATCTCTTGAAGGAAAGAAATACAGTGACTTTGCATGCATAACTTGGCATCACATCTGCCATTATATATTCCTGGCCCGATGCTGGGAGTGGACGCTGTTGAGTTTTTTGTCTGCCATTTCTCCCTCAGGGAAATCAAATCAAAACTTCTTATTGAATCGAAACTGCCTCACCACTTACCACTTACTCACTTATCGCCTGCACGTCTCTGCTACCGAAGAACCTGACCCAGTTTGGTTTGGCTGCATTTTGGGACTGCAGATTGTATAGTTGGAAACAGCGCTGAATAGATCGGGTTAACACCCGCGCTTTTGGGCGGCCATGCTAACTTCACCTGCCCAAGACGATTCAGTCTTTCCTCCCGGATGATGCAGTACCAGGTCCTAGTTCTTTTTCTGCTCTCTCAAACAGCCACTCCAGCTAAATTGTTATCCATTGGCTACTCCGGAGCTCACCGCTGAAATAAAAATCTTTGGACTACTTCAACGCCACTGTTACATCCACAGAGGCTCCTGTAGAAACTTAATACACATAAGAATACACATATCCACCGTGAATGACAGCTTCGGTGCAACTCTTCCTCATTGCTTCTCTTCCACGTCCCGGCATCTAAACAGCAACGCACAACGTCATCAGAGCCAACGTCACGTGAACCATTTCAACCTCCGGTCAGTTCCCATTTTCGCATCATCCCCTTTAAAACAAAAGTTTCTCAAGCTTGGACTATTGAACATAACATCCCTTAACAATAAAAGTATCATTCTCAAAGTTTGGACTCACAATTAGACTTAATCTGTTTAACTGAAACCTGGCAAATAACCCCCGACTATTTCTCCCTCAACCAAGCCACCCAAACTGAATTCCCATACATGGACTAACCTTGCCTGAAGGCAGGGGTGGTGGTATTGCTGTCATCCACAGACAAACTCTCAAGCTTCGCCCTCTCCCCATCCCATCTGTTCCCTCTTTTTGAACACCTTACATTTAAACTCTTAGGCTTCACTCCTCTTACTATTTCAACAATTTATCGCCCTCCCAAACCCAATCCTTCCTTCCTGACAGATTTCTCAGAATTTATAACTCAACTCTGTACAACTTCATTAACCATATTACTCATAGGTGACTTCAATTTCCATATCGACTCTTCTACCTCCAAACCCACAACGGATTTCTTGGGCATTATACACAGTTTTAACTTCATACAACAGGTCAATTTCCGGACTCACACCCGTGGACACACTTTGAACTTGGTCTGCTCTCTCTGGGTTGTCCATTGTCGTCCGATGATGACTTCTCCTATAGCTTGTGGGTTCTTTGATGACTGTAGAGTCCGATGCGGGATCTTAAGGAAGCAGGAACAAGCTTGGCCTGCTTTCTCTGATGTCAACCTCCCAGGCCCGCATAAGCATACATGCACAATTTTATCACCTCTTGTTCCTTCCATATTGCAAACACATTTTCCATACCCAGCATCACTGAAAACTCAACCACCACTGACCTAGTAGCTCACTACAATTGCACACTCACATCCAGCCTCAATACTCTCGCAACAGTGAAAACTGCAACAGTTACATTTTCCCGCTCTGCTCCCTGGTTCACTCCTAAACTGCACAAATGCAAAAAAGAGTGCAGACAACTGGAACGCCTACATAAGAAAACTGGACTCACTGTACACCTACAAGCTTAAAAGGATCACAGCCATCATTATAGATCAGCGCTCACATCAGCCTACACTGCTTTTTGGGATCATTCACTATGGATCCTCAAACCCCCGGACTCTGTTTGCCACAGTTAATAAATTACTCAAACCCATTGACAATATCACTAATTTATTCTCCATTGACAAATGCAATCATTTCATCGACTTCTTTAAATACAAAATTGACAGTATTCACCAAGAACTCTCTGTGAACATTTCTCCCAGCACAGACCCTCAATCTGAGTCATCCACTCCATTTCACATCATTCTCCCCTCCCTATCAGTTATTAAAGAAACCAATCTCACTGACCACTTCAACAAAATCCACCTCACAACCTTCCCACTGGACCCCATTCCATCTGCACTGTTCAAGCGCTGTCTACCCCGCCTCAGCCCACTCATCATTGCTATCATCAACTCCTCTCTCACCTCTGGACAGTTCCTTCTTCCCTCAAAGTTGCAGCCATCACATTAATACTTAAAAAACTGCCTCCCAACTAAAACATTTTTTTTTCATTGGGTCATTTGATGGAGTTTTAGGACACCTTTAGGTCACTTGATGGAGTTTTTCGGTTCCTTGCCACTGTTGTCTTTGGCTTGCTCATAAGGGGATGTTCAAATTAATTAACCAATCATTAATACCATTGATCTGCTCTACCAAACGTGGATGTTTTTTCCACTAAGAAACAAACATTTTGATTGATACTGTGAAGCTGCTTTGATGCAATCTATATTGTGAAAAGCGCTATATAAATATACTTGACTTGACTCATCACTCTACTGAAACTACACTACTCAGAGTAACAAATGACCTCCTCCTCACCTCTGACTCTGGTTCCCCCTACATTTTCCTCCTACTTGACCTCTCTGCTGCCTTCGACACCATTAACCATTCCATCCTTTTCAACGCCTACAACATCTTGGCATCTCTGGCTCAGCTCTCTCCTGGTTCACCTCCTACCTTACCAACAGATCTCCATTCATATCCATCAACAACTGTATGTCTCACACCATACCTGTCAATCACGGAGTCCCTCAAGGCTCGGTGCTAGGTCCCCTTCTGTTTAACCTGTACATGCTTCCCCTTGGACTTATTCATAATCATGGATTTAAATTCCACAGCTACGCAGACGACACACAACTATACCTCAGCACCAGATCCATCACAACCTGCCTCTCTGCAATAAAATCCTGGATGAACGCCAACTTCCTCAATTGCAACAAACTCAATTGCAATAAATCGGAAATCATTGTCATTGGTCCCAAATCACTCCTCCCCCCCACCCAAGACTTCACTCTCTCTGTTGATGGCCATAGAGTTACCACCTTTCCCCAAATCCGAAATCTTATTTCATTTTGGTTTTATTTTTGACCCCACACTCACATTTAAGCCCCATATCCATCATATCACCAAAACAACCTTTTTCCACCTATATTGTGTAATATTTATTAATAAAGGCCTTCTGAAGTGAAGGGATCAGTTTGTGTAATAAAAATATTAATATTTAACATGTTACAAAGTAAAATTCTAGCTTCTGGCCTAACGGTCATACGCAGTCTACTTACGCCTAAAGCACCAAAGAAAACAGGAAGTGTTTTATCAATAGAACATTGCTATTACTCACAGATGCTACCTTCCTACCTTAAAAATTAAGCATTATTAAACCATTTCACTGCAACTTTTGCATCATGTTGCACAGGTTTTAAAGAGTTAAAGAGTTTTAGACCTCTCTAATCACACAGAAAGAGAAACACACACACACACACACACACACACACACAGAGAGATTGTGCTTCATGGATTGTCTCATTTTGACAACATATACAAAACAAAGACACAGAATCTTTAACAGCCTGAAATACTTCTGATGTGAGTAATGACATCATTAGCCTGTGACCTCTATCAGAGGCCTGAAAGAAATAGCACGCATTTTAAGCTCCTGTGTTAGTAGTTACCACACCATAGCACTTCAATGCTAATTTAAGCAGGACAAGAGGAAGAAAGAAAACATTATTTTGGTGGGTCATTAGCAATATTGCAAAGAAAGTTAAGTTGTCCAAACATACAACACTATCAAACACCCTCCCTCATTCTCACAAATTCAGACTTATATACAAATAAAGGCTACTGATGATATTTAAGTTTTGTAAATGTGTGTTATTATACGAAGTTCTACGAGCGACGAGTCGTAGTCTTGCTACGAGTTGTAGACTTGCACCTCAAACAGGCCATAGCAGTTAATATAAAGTTAAAGGGATACCCCACCCAAAAATGAAAATTCTGTCATCATTTACTCACCCTCAAGTTGTTGCAAACCTGTATGAGTTTCTGTTTTCTGCTGAGATATTTTGAAGTACAATTGGAACCAAACACTTGTTTGGCACCATTGATTTTCCATAAAATACTATGGAAGTCTATGGTGCCAAAGTTCTAATCGTTCTTCAAAACATCTTCCTTTGTGTTCAGCAGAAGAAAGAAACTTATACAGGTTTGCAACAACTTAAGGGTAGTAAATGATGACAGCATTTTTGGGTGGAGTATCCCTTTAAGAAGATTTAGATCAAAAGGTTTGCGAGGAAAAAAAAGGAAAGCGCAACTCAAATGAAAAATAATGTCTTCGCAGTATTGTGAGTTTCTAGACTGATGTAAGACGCATGGCCTCTTAGAGATGAAAGAGCAGATTGTCTGGTAGCGAGCGCCACATTACATTCTGTTCTGTCTGACCACGCAACCAGCTGAGAGTAAGCCTGATAGAGTTTGTTCATAGATGTGCAGTGAGAGTGGCCAATTACAACTGTCAGAGTGGGGGGATTTGTATAATGGTAATTGTTTTGGCCCATGATGAGTTCAGTGTCCACTGAACAAAGGGAGGACAAAGAGGACTGTGAATCTGTTTTCTTTTAAAAACTTAATGAAAAAGCATTCAACAAACTTTTCTCTTCTCTTTGTTGAGGACATCCCTTTTCACATGTATTTATTTTTCCCCTCTTCAAAGTACCCTTTAAAAACAGCTGGAGTGTTCTAAGATGTTCTCAAGCACCCGGTGAGTATAAGACAGCTAATTGGTCAGCTCTTGCTGATCTTTTATCACCAACAGAACAACCATCAAACAAAATCAAATAAAATAAGAGGAAAAACAAACATCAAGCAGCAAGCTGAAATCATGGGGTATGTAGAAAGGAAAGCAGCAGTACAGGGACTCAGCCGGTGCTTGCAGGTGGCTAATGGCTAAAGCAGTCTGGAGTCATATTGATACCGTTTACAGGCCCAGCTGTGCAAATGACAGCTAAGTTAATTAGCCCATGCCAAGCTTTTACGCTAAGCCAAAACATTTAGCACAGTAAGGTGAATATTTCATATTGCTTTGGACGGATTTGCTAAGATTGTATTTGGTTTGCATCAAATTCCAGTTTGTCAAATCTCACATTTGAAACGTGTGAAATTAAATAGCTAGGGAAATTATGCAATGAAAATTTATAGAAACGAGAAGTGAAAATATTCAAGTGTCAAGCTTATATGCTTGGTTCAGCCCAAAAAAATTATTTCTGTCATCATTTACTCACCCTCATGTCCTTCCAAACCCATAAGACTACATGGTTAATCTTCAAAACACAAATTAAGATATTGTTTATGAAACCTGATAGAAAATCCATGTACTAGACTCCTTCTTTATGTGTACAGATGCGACGTAATGATGCAAAGACTCGAATCTCCCGCGGAAATCCAGCAGCACCACTGGAATTAAAAACATTATTACAACCTTACCGCTTTGAATCGAGATAAGGCAAGCAGATAGCATTGAACACTTGTTGGTTATGTATTTCTGAAATATGTAGTTTGGATATTTTTTTAACCCAAACAAAGCGACAGAATGTAGCTTAAAATGATTTTAGTTTAGCAATGGTACTAAGCTAGAAAATGCCACCAGTGACCACAGAAGTTGAATTAAATATGACATCAATCTGACCCCAGGTTTTTAATTTGATATATTTTAGTGATTATAATATATTTAGAAACTACATTTTAAGTTTAACAATAGTATATTCTCACCAAGATCAGATTTATTTATGTAAACAGAAGAATAAATACCTCCAATAATTAACGATTCAGTAATAGAAACTAATTAAAACACGGCGAGAACAATAATTTATCACAATTAAAGAAACAAATGCCATGTAGCTCTAAACACTGAGGAGCTGATTCAACTGAAATCAAGTTGTCACAGTTGCATTCTTATTAAAATTATTTTGGAACAAAGCATTCAGACAACACATAACTAATTAATAAAGAAGGTTACTTTCTATCAGTGAATGTTTAGGTTATGAGCCAGATGGAATGTTTTACTCAATAGCTTCATTCCTAGTTAAAGAGGTTTGAACAGGTCTCTCACAGTACCAACATGTGTGTGGTCAGATCTGATACCTATACAAACACATACACACATGGGACATATTAGGATGAATTAAAGGAAAAATTAGGATTAGGACAAATTAGGACAAATAATAATATTTTATGTTTAGTTTGTACTATTGTTTAAGAATCAGGTCTCTCTCGAGTTCACAAACTAGGAGAAGCACTCTTTTTCTTTCGAATCTCTCTTGTTGTATTTTGTCCTGCTGTAAAGCTGCTAAAAACAGTTAATGAATAATCGAGTGTCATTACAGGCCACTTTAACTGTAGTTTTCCAGCCTTTGTTACACTACTCTGGTAAAGGGCTTTAATATGTCTGCCATGGTGGAGCAGTCTACGGAACAGGTGCACCGCTGGACATATACACACAAACTACCCCTTACACACACACACACACACACACACACACATACAGCTCCAAACACTATATCTGTATGCACAGAGAGGACAAAAGGGACAGAGTGAGACACGAGTGGCCATTGAATTTTGTGTTGCGTCAACATGGGATGACATTTACAGTGTGTTCCAAAAGTCTTCCTCTCTCTCTCTTTCTTGAATTTTCTCTTTCAAGCTCTCTGTCTTTCTCTCTCTCCTGCAACATGCCTACAGGGTTTTGAGGACAATGGCGCTCTTCTACTTCAAGTAGCTTCAAAGGCTTAGCTACAGCAAGCAGGCGTCTGTGACTACCTCTGAAGTGCCTCGCTATAATATATCATATCTAGATGTCCCCAGAGTCCCGGCCAGGCCTGCAGTCTGGGACAGCACCAGACCCATACAGGCAGGGGTCTCTGCCATTCCTCATAAAGCACTTTATAATCATTCTGATGCCATCATTACGGTGTCCCAGTAGTGCACAACCCAACGAAATTTAAAGTGCAAACATAAGTTCACAACACAACGAAATGAATCCACAACACAACGGAAAATGTAAAACACAACGGAAATGCTCTCGACCACTAGAGGGCTCTTGGAGCTCATGCCACTGTTCTATAGAGTCAGCAGTCTAAAAAATATATCAACACCACAATTACCAGTATGTAGCTAACCATTGTATATCCACATTCATTAATTCAAAATTGCATTATACAGTAGCTGCATATTTATAGGCCCACTCTAGAATGCTTTGACATGCTACCACATTACTCCAAGTTATTAAAACGTATAATTTCTATTAATTAAAATTACTTTTAACATGAAAAAAGACATTCTAAATCCAAAGCTTTATTGAATTGGTAGTAGACTGACTTGCAGGCCAAAACCTCCCTTCATGTATTTACAGTAAACAATTATTTTTTTGTAGGAAATTTCTAATAAAAGTTTTTTTTTTCTTTAATCATGTTTCAAAGGTTGTACTTGTAATTCCTATTAACCAGACTGACTTGCAACAAGTAAAATTGTGCCAATTAGCTCCCTGTATGCTTATTTTTTTTTATTTTTTTTTTATAAAAACAGACCTTCTGTAATTCACTTAAAGGCACACTATGGAACTTTTCAACTTTTATAATATATTACCAAAACCCACTGAGATGGTACATCGACTTACAATAGGTTGAATGACACGTCTGCCATAGCCTGTCATGACAGTAATCGCTTTAACTGGCATCATGTAACTTCGGGTTTTGGGTCGGAACCCGAGCACAAAAAGAACTACAAAATTAGACCATTTTTTGGCATACATCACTTCCCCCACCACCCCCAACTTCCTCAGATTCTGAAGGTAGTGCTCAACTCGCATTTGATTGGAAGGACCTCCTTTTTCAGAGATAGGGCACTCTATGGGACCCGCGTCCAGACCTCTGGAAACTCCATGTCTGATCCCTGGACCAGACATCACGATGTAGTAGAAGGTAAGTCCGTGGGGAAGCACGACCTGATCATCAGGTTAAATTCACCTCGTGTTTTGCACTCTGTACCCTCTTGGGACTTAGCTCTGGTACTGAGAGCTCTCCAAAGTCCTCCCTTTGAGCCTTTGCTGACAGTGGAGCTGAATATCCTGTCCATTAAGACAGCGCTCATGTTGGCATTGGCCTCTTTTAAGAGGGACAGGGATCTGCAGGCT
Source organism: Pimephales promelas (assembly GCF_988280905.1). NCBI lineage: Eukaryota > Metazoa > Chordata > Actinopteri > Cypriniformes > Leuciscidae > Pimephales > Pimephales promelas. The sequence goes on along the minus strand of NC_142769.1, from coordinate 31,049,818 downwards.
TTTTCGGTCGACGAATCGTGTCTAGAGTTTGGGCCGGGCCTTTCTCGCGTGATATTGAGACCCGGCCCGAATATGTGCCCAAGGTTCCTACCACGCCCTTCGTGGATCAGGTAGTGAATCTGCAAGCGCTGCCCCGGCCCTAGCTTTTCTCTGTCCCGTCCGCTCCCTGCAGGTTTACATTGACAGAACTCAAAACTTCAGGACCTCAGACCAGCTCTTTGTTTGTAATGGAGGCCAGCAGAAGGGGAGGGCTGTCTCCAAGCAGAGGTTAGCTCACTGGTTAGTGGATGCTATCACCCGAGTGTACAAAGCTACGGGTGAGCCTTGTCCTCCCAGGTTGCGCGCTCACTCTACTAGATGTGTTGCCGCCTCCTGGGCTTTGGCTCAAGTCGCTGGCAGACATTTGTAGTGCTGTGGGCTAGGCGACAACGAACACGTTAGATTCCATAGCCTACGTGTCGAACCTGTTTCCTCCCGAGTACTCGCTACGGCCAGTGCTGCGAGGGAATAGGTTGTGTCGGCTTGCTACGCCACTCCGTGCCCTCAGCCAGCGAAAAGCGTCAATGCAGTGTTTACTTCCGCTTTTTATATCTACGCTAGTAAGCGGCTAGCGGAATGCAAAGATTGCATGCCAATTTTTATTGGCTAATTTTTAATTCTCTCGAAGGCAATTAGGCTTCTTAGCATGATCCCAATTTGTCAGGGAACTCCCAGACGACATGTCTCCGTTCCCTGTACTCAGGGAACGCGGGTTACATATGTAACCGAGACGTTTCCAAGTGCACTCAATCACAGTCCCGTTCAATTATGATTTAGTGAAAGGGGTTTCTGGAGAAATGCAGCATATTGCCTCGTCTGATCTGTTCTCATTTGATTCTTTCCAATTCCCTCATCTATTCAGGCGGGTCTAATGAATATGCCGCTGCTGTTGGCTCTCAGCGGTGTCAGTCACAATCAGTGATTGGATGAATCGTGTTTCTTTATAGAACACTTTAACTCTTTCTTTTTCTTAACTTTTTACAACTCAAGTCATTGACCTGACTTTCAATGTGCAAATAATGTTTCTAGTTTAGATTATTGCCCATGGCTTGGTCAAATGCATAAGACAAAAAGGTAAGAATAAGAATGTACTGGTGAAAGATTGTCTCTGCTTTGTTTTATAAAATAAATAGTGCTAGTCATAGAACAATGATAATATGGAAGGATTTACCATTGATATTACACAATTTTTAACAAAAAAAATTTGTTTTAAAAACTATTTTAAGGAACATTTAATAGCACTATATATGTTAAATTGTTTATTTTGATATTTGGAATGAATGTTAGGTTCATTGACCTAACTTTTTATTGTTTTTGATTAAATGTAGTACTTGTATTTGATTTTTGGGACCCCAGGAAGAGAAGCCTCTGCATATGCACTGGCTAATGGGGATCCAAATAAAACAAATAAACTTAGATCATAGGAAAGAGCATTTACAGCCAATACAGGCAATTTACTTTTTTGACAGCTATAGCACCTTGTCTTACCTGATCTCCACCAATTTTTAGTGTCCTCAAAGTGTGCCCATTTATATGTCAAATTTGTGGTAAATATCTTGTTTAGCTTTGAAGTTTAGACACTTTTTTATGAGAGCATACAAATGATCCATGGGTTATGTTGATTGGATTTTTTTCTTCAGTTCCTATCATAATTTTGACATTTGGGCATTATTATTTAGCTATTTGCTTGTTTTCAATTTGCCTGTTTTTTTTGTTTGTTTGTTTGTTTGTTTGTTCTGTTTTTTTGTCTCGATCGGGCTGACGGCTTTGAAGATGACAGCAATTTTTTTTAAAGCTCTAAATAATACCATTACAAAAACCAATTAGGCAAAACCTGGCATGTTTGGTATCGTTGGACTCGGCAAGGATTCAGGAGTATAAGGAGGTCACTCCCGTAAAAAAAAACGCTGGCTTGAAAAATCTCAGGCTCCTTCAGGGCATTGTGCTGATAACATATACTGAGTTTTTTGAGATACGCCAATGTTCTCATAGACTATCAAGGTACCCTGAACAAACACACTGCATGCCATTTTTTTTAATCTAATGGTTGGGTGCGGTTATAAACATTTTATCTTTTTCCTTATTATAGCGCCACCAAGTGGCCAATAGTCACAGTTTTTTTTTAATGTGACCTCAGATTGAGCTCACAAACACGTGTCCCAAGTTTAGCAAAAATATCTCTTTCCATTCATAAGTTATAACCATTTTAATAAAAGTGGCTCTGGTGCGACAATTGACAAATGAAATCGTTTCGCTAGATAAGACCCTATTCCTCAGCTGGGAACACGCAGAGCCCTTTGAATCACTTCACAGCCCTTTGAAACTGCATTGATTTTGACTTGACTTTTTCTTCTTCTTCTTCTTTTTTACATGTTGGTTGCAATTGAAGTCCATTGTGTGGAGAAAAATCCTGAAATGTTTTTCTCAAAAAACTTAATTTCTTTTCCACTGATGAAAAAAAGACATGAACATGGCATTGGGGTGAGTAAATTATCAGGAAATTTTAATTTTGAGGTAAACTAATCCTTTAAGAAATTCAATTCCATTACCAAAGAGAAATATGGATAGTTTTCTCAGTTGACCCACCATAGCAGGTGTGGAAAGTTAACAAGATGCACGTGGAATCTGCATCCCCAATCAGAAAGCAATTTCATCGATCAGGATGCATGAAGTGACTAAATTTAGCCTTCAGTGGTTTTGAATTCTTTGAAATCAGGACACAAACAAACAGAAGATGTGCGACAGAGAAGGAGAGCTCATTCTCTCTTCTACCCTTCTGTATATGTATACCACGTTCCTTTCCTTCCTTTATCTTTTTCTACTCTGACTAGTGCTTCCATCTTTAAACATTGCTCATTTGAAAGAGAGATTCATCAAAGATGGAATTTCAGTCCAATTTGTCTTCAAAAGAAGGTAAAGTCTCTCATTATGTGGGCTGTTCCCCTTCTTTCCCATTAGAAGGGCTGAGAGAAAGAGAGAGAGAGAGACAGACAGACAGACAGACAGAGAGAGACGTGTTAGTCATGGCCACTTATCTAGCAACCTTATGAGCGCAGGATTAAAAGATGAAAGAAGAGAGAAGGGTTAGTGTTATAGAGAATGTAAGCTGTTCATGAGCCCTACAGACTCAGCCTTTAACTCTTTCACAAACATATCCAAAACTGTTCTGACCAGTGGCACCAAAAAGAAGAATAAGTGAAAGTGTTGACTGGATTCTTCCCAGTGATCATTGTATTTAGACAGCAGGTCTGCACTGATACTCTGCTTTTTACATACACAGGCAGCACATGGACAGTTGACAGAAAATTGAAAGGTTGACACGTCCTGGTGTGACACGCAATACCTCATCAAGCTATTAAACTGCATATTTATCATTATTTTAAAATAATATCAGCTTTGACTTTTCTATTAATTTTTAATTTGAGATATATAGTATATATATACAAAATTATTCACACCACAGAACTATTTTAAAATGAACTAGCGAAGGCACAAAGGTGATCAAAAGTGGTTTTAAAATCCTTTAAGGAAATGGTAACCAGTCACGGCACCAAACACAACACAAAAAACAAACACAAAAAGTTCATTGACATTTTACAAAAAAGTATTGGAGAGCTACACATTTATGAATATCTTTACATTATATAACAAAACATTAAACAAAGTGTCATTTATTTCAAATATGTAAGTAAACCTTTTAGAAAGTTCATTTTAGGTTTCAAAACTGAGACAAAAAAAATATTTGAAAATGATTTGGTTGTGTGTTCATGTGACAACCATTCATTTGATTGCTTTAAAACTGACTTTAGACTAAAAATCACCTAAGATCACCAACACCACATGTAATTGCAAAAAAATAAATAAATAAATAAATAAATAAATAAATAAATAAATCATGCATTTTAAGTGACTTACATATCCCAAAGTGTACAAATACTATATGTGCTGTCAGCTCATATTAAGGGTTTCCATTCCTAGAGTCGTTCTCAGTTAGGGTTTAATGGTTTGGTATGGAAAATTTGCCTTTGACTTTGATGACTTACAGAAAGGTCTGGTTGCACCAGCTGTGCATAAGTTACAACTTAGCCTAATTTTGATATAAATGGGCACTAAGTTACAACTTACACACTACTAAATATTTTTGCGTTGCACCATTAAACTTAGCTGAAGAGATAAACTAAATATTTACAGAAGCCTCTGATCTGGAATAACAGTTGGAAAAAAAAGAGCAGACAAACTTCAGCATTATATTGTCTTCCGGTTCTGTTGTCAATACGCTTTCAGTGATGCTGATGACATAAGACGCTGCTGACGTGTTATCTGGGGCGCCCGAGCTTCGTTTACAGTCTGAGGGCTAAATCTAAAATATCTTAAACTGCATTCCGAAGATGAACGGAGGTCTTATGGGCTTGGAACGACATTAAGGTGAGTCATTAATGACATAATTTTAAATTTCGGGTGAAATAACCCTTTAAGAGAGAGAGCATTATGGGAAAAGATTACTTTGTTAGCAGCTCTTTGACACAAACCCATCCTAAACAGCACACTGATGTGTGCATCGCTCCGTATTGTGCATTTTCTTGTAGCAGTAGTCCTATTTATTTATTGATCCTTACTAATTTAGTTTCAAATACAGTTTCTGAATGTTATTTACATAGGCTACAAAACACTTATGTCATTCATGAGTCCTTATGGAGAAGAGTTTATTCAAGTGTAGCTACTTTTAGTATAGGTTACTTCTTTTAAACTAAAAATAACAGTTACAGTCTAATTCGATTACACATCAAAGGAGAGAGAAGCACTAAGACCAGAGTGATCTGTGAGGTGTGGAGTCATTGTAATGTGCTCTAAATACATTTTAGCTATAGAAATCATCAGAGGACAAAGAGTAAAGCCATATAACAGGAAGAAAACAGAACCCCCAAAAACAACAAAATAAGAAAACAAGAATAGCAATGCGGGAGGAAGGAATGTGCTGCTTATTATTATTATTTTTTACAATAAATAAATAACTTTAAAGGTCCAGTTGACCTTATAGCAACAGAATGATTATTTTTCGTGGCAAGGTCAGCGGGAGAAGGATTACTGTACCGCTCTGTGTTCTTGAATGTGGCATGGGGGCATGTTTGAGCGGGAGGCATTCTCTAAACAATGTTGAAGCTTTTGAAGTGCTTCATCTTTTCATCTGTTTCAGCAGCCTATTTAAGCTCTGAAAAGTGAGAATGAGGGAGAAAAAGAAAGCGAGGCTGTGTGGTGTAGATGAACTATGGTGAAATAACCCGTCAGTTATGTTCAGAAACAGTCATCATAAATTACTCACATGTTCATGAAGACACATTTATTTGACTTGCTGTCCATGTTGGATGGCTTGAGCACATATGTGTTTAAATTTTATATATAATTAGATAAATCTGCTGCGTCTGAAATTGTGAACTCTCTGAGTAGGTACTACGTTTTGAATAATAACTTTGTGACTGTTAATATTCTGTATAGAATGATATGAATGACATCAGCCATGTTGTCACTGTCATTCACTCTTAAGAAAAATGGTTCTAAACAGTACCAAATCTTCGGCTTAACAATAGCAGAACCTGTTTGGTGCTAAACAGAACCCTTTTTATAAGGTTCCATAAAGAACCATGCTTTAAAAGAGTAATGGTGTTATAATAACCTTTTCAATTATATTTATTTGCTTTAATATTAGCATATACTGTATGTATATTTATATTATTATTATTACTATTATTTTTTTAATATAAATTATTTATTAATATTGTTTTTTTTTGTTGTTTTTTTTGTAGCCCTCTATCTGCCTGGTCTTCTATCTTGTTGCCTCTATTTGGGTTTTACTTTTTTTTTTTTTTTTTACAGCATGTTGTGTCAATTAGGTACTTTTATTTTTTATTGACAAGGCAGATTGTAGCAAAAGTGACAGTGCTCTAACAACAGAGGTTAGTTTAATACATTAATCAATAACAATTGCCATTGAAAACAATATAGATGTAATGAAGATAAAGTTCGTGAAATATCTTCACAATCATCTAATGTCTTTACGTCCATTATATGTGTATTCTGAGAGGCAGTTTCTCTCTGCAGATGATGAGGTTATGGTATGACACACATTGTTTGTCTTCCATTTGATTATGTAAAAGGCCAAAATTTCCAAAAATGGACAGTATGAGCCCTTTACCATGTTAAAGTGATATAAAGTATAGCTTTAATGTTTTTTTTTTGTTTTTGTTTTTTTGTGACTGAGTATTTTTAGGCATAAAGTCAAAATTTAAAATAGTAATAAAAATCAAAAACAATATGGGTAATAAATTCTATATATCTGTTACTTACTTTGTGGAGAAAAGAATATAAGGATCCTGAACAGGGCAGCTCACGCTTACATGTTCTGTTAAACTAAAAAGAGAAAAAGACATGATTGGTAGGGCATTTTTAAAGTTATAATTTATAGATGAGATAGCAATGAGATAGCAAAATGTCCAGCAGATGCACATAAGTTTTCCGGGTACTTTTCACCTTCTGTTTTATAAATACTATAACTGAATACATACTATTTGTCTGTTCTATGATCCCATAAAGCAATTATAATCAAACATAAAAACTTTTAGCACTAAGATTTTCATTCACATTTAAGTTTTGTTACTTTTTATTTTTTAAGTCAGGTGCTGTCCAGAAAATTTCACGTGAAAAAAAAGGCTACAATTCATGCTAAAGAGAACAAATTAAAATGCTTGATCCGGCTTTTAGGTATTATTATGTTCATTTTTATCTTTTATTTCATTCTGTGACTTTATTAACATGACGATTGTTGGAGTGGTCCTCATTGACTGATGTTAATACTGTATGTATACCCGTCCAAGTCAAGACCATATAGCATCTCACTAGCACAACTTAACATCCTACCAAAGCTTCAGATAAATACTTTTTACACTCTTAAACATAACAACGCATTCTCACCCCAAGGCGTCACCTTTGACCATGCTTCAATATTTGACGTTTTAGGCGCCCTTTAGCGTCACTTACATGACGCGATCCTACGGCGTCATCTAACTGACGCTAAAGGAAAGCGTCTGTTAGAGGACGCGGTTAGGTTTAGGTGTGGGGTGGGGGTAGGGTACACGCGATCCTAGGGCGTCATATTACTGACGCTAAAGGGCGCCTAAAGCGTCAGATATTGAAGCAGTTAGTTAAGTGACGCCTTGGGGGTGAGAATGGGCTGAACATAATGGTTCTTTATTGATGGTTAAATGAAGAACCTTTAAAATTCACAGAACCTTTTTACAATGTGCCAAGGTGTTTTAGATTATTAAAATGTTCTTCACACTAAGAAATAGTGGTACCTTTCAGAACTGATCACTGAAAGGATCTTTGGAGAATGTGAAATGTTTTTTTCTATGGCAACGCTGAGAAAACCCATTTATTTTTAAATGTGTACTTCCTTCACTTTGCTTGTGACATCTGCTCGAGGCTTAGTACTGGTGAGATCAGATGAGATGCTACTACACTAAACGATAAGAATATTTAAAAAAAAAAAACATTCAAGGACTTAATAAGCATTAAAAATATACACAGACAACTCTTTAAAATCATGATCAAAGCAGTAACTGGTTTCATCATGAGGGTGTGCAGGTCAAATATGAGTTTTGCTGCCATGATGTATGAGTGACTCCTCTGTAACACTTTTGCCTGTCTCTCGCATGTTCCATCTTCATCATGCCAATATCATTACTTGCTTCACTTTTTCTTTCCATAAAGAGATACTTCTCCCCTGCCCCAGCTGGGGTCCTGTGGGGTTGTGAGGAGATTAAAACAAACAGGGTTTAATCAGCGGGTCCTGCCGCAGCACAGGAGCAGTAGACAGAAGGAGCCCTCTCCAGGAGAGCAGCCTGCAATCAAAGACTGCTGCACCCCTCTTCCAGATCCCTATCACAACAACACAAGCAGCAGAAACAATTATTTATTCCTTTTGATGTGGGGTTTTGAAGTTATCCCTCCATCCTTTTTCAGCACCCCCCATCAAACCTCTCACTCGCTCGCTCTTTCTCTATTTCTCTCATCTTCCCCTCCCTTTCCCTCTTGTCTGTTTTTTTTTTTTTTTAAATAAGGAAACAGGGTCATGCTAGCTTATTTTGAAGAGGGGATTTGTGTTTGAGGGAGCTGAAATCGAGGCGTTGTGTCCCGCCCTGTTGGATCTGTTAAGAAAGATAGACTCTCCTATTCATTCAGCACCAATTAGAGAGAACATGCCTCACTATCAGCTCCTCCGTGCAGTGATCCCGTGCACCGTGTAGTGTGCTGCGTGTCGGATCAGTTTCCTCAAAGAAAGTGGAAAGAAAACCTCTGGAAGTGCATGGTTTTGAAATACGACTGTTTAGACAAAAAATATAGAACCAGATTCTCTACAGAATTCACTTCTATTGAATATTCATAGCTCCAGTAGATCGGTTGAGTTGCCTGTAGTTTCCTTGGCCTTGACTGTGACCTTTTGATAAATGACTGTTCAAGGTAAAATTTAAGTTATTGACAGAATTTGTAGTCCCTCAGAAAAAAAAACAACAACTTTGTGAGTTACAATAAGGCACCTAATGGAAATAAATGGGGGCCTATGCTAATATACATACATAGACTAACAAACTTAAATGCTATGCCTGTTAACATGAGATTAGTAAAATAGATTAACTCACTGACCTTCTGTGTGTGAAGTTATATCTTATCTCTCAACTTCACTGCCATGAGGACGACTTGTCTTCTTCCAATTATCTCTAAAATGCCTGATTATGAAAACAGCTCTAAACAAAAGCTGCCTTCTTCGTCTGTACTATCCAGGTTTATTATTCTCAGCTAATGTATGCCACCCACAGATACTGCAATAGAGTAGAAAGTGCTAACAAAAATATGAACTTCATATTTTGACCTTTAAAGAAAGATACTGGGACCATTTTTCCCCATTGTAGGTCTAGTATATTAATCTAACCATGATTTTCGCTTTTCAAAAAAAAAAAAAAAAAAAAAGTGGTATATTTCCATAGTTTTCCGAGAGAGAGTGAGAGAGAGAGAGAGAGAGAGAGAGAGAGAGATATTATGGTTATTATTACTTTCAGCCAGGTTTATTAGCATGCATTGTTTTTAGATGCTGGATGTACTATTACTGTCTCTGGCCATAATTGTTTACCTGTTGACACGTGACAACATTTTTAAGCCAGAACAATTGGGAAATGGGTAGAGTGAAAGAAAGTAAACGTTTCTGTCATGTTTTTTTTTTTTAAAGTCGGCATGAAACAAAAGTATTGATTTAAGTATTGCCTATTGTTATGTATATCTGAAGAAAACAGACAAACAAGAAAAATATATAAAGGAGCGAGGACTTAATTTTGTCTATCGGGAATTGATTGGATCATTGTTGTTGGCTATTGCTGTGATCTCATGTGAATGACAGTCTGTGAACAACACATAAATAAATAAAAATATATATGATGTGCATGGATAAATCATATGTAATAATATGCCAAAAATAATAAATACCAAATTTTGAATTCACAGCGATTTAAGTCAATGAAAGAGTCTGTTTTTTATTCTATTTCAACACACAAATGGCCTTGTCCCTCACAGGAAGGTGAAGTAATGTTGAAGTACTCAACGAAACAGTCCATTTACTGAACTTATCACTTCTTAAATCATCAAGTCTAAATCTGCATTGACAATAAAAGCAGTGAAATATTTCATAGCAACAAAAAAATAGCCTTTCGAGCTCCTTTTACAACTCTCAGCCCATAACATCTGCTGAAGCCATCAAGGCTTTCAGGCCTTCTCCAACAAAAGGCTTAAAGGGAAATCCCTTGAGACAGATTACATCAATCATGTTTAAATCGCTTTTTGTTGGGCTTTGATAATTTCTAGTCATTTAATTAGTCTTGACGCAATTCGACATTAACACTCGTGCCCAGCAGACTCGTCGACTATATAACTTGTCCTGGTAAACATAAGGCAGACCGTGATCTTGGCTCATTCATGGACAAAAAAAGTGATTATGGTTGACTGGGGGTCTGGTCCCTTTATTTAACAAACTGACCAAACAGAATAAACTAACAGCAACATATACCCCGTTTAACCGGTAACTGAATATGTCTTAGTGATCTCTTGATCACTTGTGTCCAACAGTAGCTCTTCATAGTGCCATAAAACACATTCAAAGATCTGTTTCGCATCAAGCCTTCCATTCTCTAGTTTTGGCAAGTCACTGAGCAGAGAACACATTTGATCATGCAGTATAATAGGGTTACGTAGCAGAAACTGATCTTTTGGCAGTAGCTTTTGTAGGTTTAACCACTACCCACGTCTGTAAGTCTGAAATAAATCATACAATATGAGGCTATCAATCATGAAATTATATTTCAGCTGGCACCAGTGTTAACCGCACTCCATAGGCAGCGATCCCTTCCAAAATAAGTAAACTTGTTGGCACTAGAGTGAGACGGTCCTTAAAATACAGCCTAACCCTAGCGTTTCTGTGAGTCGCGTGATGTGCCGTGGACGCAGAAATGACATCTCACAAAACACATAGACTTCAGCCAACTGTTTGAACTCAAGGCTGTAGAAAATATTTCAGAGAAATATTTGACTCACTATGCTAAAACTCCTGCTTGCCTCGATTTTAAAACAAGTTTAGTCACTTTTTCAATGTAAGCATCACGGGGAATACAGCTTTCTGTAACACTATTCTAAAAATTATGAGTAATATAGGCTTTACATTATGATGGATTAATGCAATTATCTCACACGCATGATAATGTCCCTCGGTTCCTGAGTCTGTTATGATTCCTGAAGCATGGAGTCAAACTTCACACAGAGAGAGAGAGAGAGAGAGAGAGAGAGAGAGAGAGAGAGAGAGAGAGAGAGAGAGAGAGAGAGAGAGAGAGAGAGAGAGAGAGAGAGAGAGAGAGAGAGAGAGAGAGAGAGACCACAGCACCCTTTTTTCAATAAATAAATAATTCCAAAGCTCTTGTGCAAGTGAATTCAAAAGCTACTATGCTTAATAAGACATTAATTGCCTTGCTCAAATTGTCTTAATATAATGACAAACATTTTAAATGATTAAATCACTTGTTTAATTAGCAGTAGTGAGTCTTGGTTAATTGTTTACTTAACTCACAATCAAATTTAGTGGCAACATACGGTAATATATTTCATCTGTTGTGTGTGTTTTTATAAAGCCTATTTTCTTTTTAATAGCAAACATCGGAGAGACATGAAGGCCGCAAAGCATAAAACATGAAACCTTTGTGTAAGTTTCTGCAATTTCAATACAGCCTTGAAGGACAACACAGAGCTTGTAAAGCATTTAATTTCTGTTTTATAAGCAGCTTTATTGTGCCTCTCAGCCTCCCTGCTTCAAATCGCTCTTTAATTAAACTCCAGCTAATTACACAACTCTGGAATGGCTGTTTCTGCTCCCCAGGAATGAGGGGACTTTCAAGAGCGGCTGTTTATAACTGAACATCAACTGACACCCAGAGATTCATTGCTTTCTCTGCATTACAGCCAGTGACTGGCTAGTGGCCAGTAAAACACAGATTTAGATCAACAGGAGTCGAGTGAATTCACCCGACTGTAATTATGTTAGATGAATTTGCTATAGGGAGTCGATTACTGTGTAATTATCATAAACACACACGCACAGTCTGCAAACTAGAAAGGGCTTGAAAACTTTTGGACACCTTCGACTTTGATTCATATTTAAAACTGAAGTAAAGTCAGATGAGGTTAAAGTCTGTCTCACAGTTTCAAGATTCGGTTTAAGACCGAACACTATTCAGAAGATCAGTGCAAGAAAAAGTAGCATCAAATAGCAAAAAGAAAGAGTGAAAGAATGAAGAACTGGAATGTTGTTTATTACCACAGAAAATGATTCTACCTCACAATGGAAAATGTGCATTACACAACTGAAGTCTGGGATGAACATACAGTACAAAAAAAAACAAGGTAAATCACTATGTCCTATTTGAAAGAAGGCCTAATCCTGTCTGTGAAACCAGGCCAATAAATATCATTATTATTTAAACAAATATTTTTGCAAGATTTAACAAAAATACAAATAAAAAAATGATAAAAAAAATAGGCTACATAGACTATAACATAGACTATAAAGTTTTTCAATTGATTACCCAAATTATGTCAAAATAAAGTACTGGTAATTTTTTTTCAGTGGTCCGGAGCATGCCAGAAGCACTGTCAATACAGTTTAAATTTAGTTTAATTTATTCTACCCTTGGTTAAATACAAATAGCATTTGTCGAGTCCTAATTTGTTAAATATTTCAAATATTCATAAGGTCAAAAAAGAGATATTATTATAGTCTTATTTGATATGTTCCATATCCAAGTTCAAAAATGACTGCTGTCATAATTTAAAGCCTGTTGGATGAGAGTTTGTAGCGCAATACTCTCTTGAGCAACATGCCATTGCTGTCTATGTCCACTGATTTGTCTCTTTAATATTGTAGTGTTGGTCACAGAGGAAATATGTACTGAAGAGTCTGGAAATGATTGCTATCTTAACAAGAAGAAATGTTCCATTTAGTGATATCTTTTTTATTTTGATATGCAGCAACAATTTTAGAGCTTCTCCAGACATCTTGTGTGGTGTTCACTTATTTAAAGAAGTACTACATGTTCCCTTTTAAGATAGCAATACTAAAAATCCCAATCCATGAAAGCAGAAGAAATGAAGGTGTTTGACAGGCTGCTGTGGGTCCATTCATCTGTCGGATTCTCAGGGGAAATCAACCCCCCTGTATGCTTCCTGTAACGTGGTCCACATGCCGTTAACAAGTCCCCTGACTCCAGTTGACAGACAGCCAGACGGAAAGATTTAGTAAAGTATTGCTCACTAATGCTCTATCTGAAGTTATCAGAGAAAATGGATGTCATTAAATGTGATGAATGATGACAAAGTAGGGTTTCATCTTATATTTAAATTTAAGATCAAATGTCTTAATAAACTTCAAATTGCATATAAATGGATAAATAGACCCTGAGCAGCATAATCGACAAATGCTAACCAACACTAACAATCACTTTTCAGACATGACCGGACAAATGCAAATCGAACATTAAAACAAGTGCTGACCAATGGCAACAGAGGCTGACCAGCAGGGCAGAACTTAGGGGGCTGGGGGCTGAGTTTATGTTTGGGCCCTCCTTAGTGTATTTGTGCTACTCCATGATGTTTGTAACAAATTTAGTGGTATGTCAGTAACGCTCTTTTTAGTTCCAGTCTCCATGATACCCTCCTTCAAAAAAAAAAAAAAAAAAAAGCAGTGTGCTCTGATTGGTTGGCTGGACAGTGTGTTTTGCTTTGTCAAATATACTTCAATAATTTTTCAGATAAGTTGGCCCTCACCAGACTGCTCCTCCCCCATTATAGTTATAAATGTAAAACAAATATATAAAAACAACATTACAGTGCCTTTTGTAAACTTAAAATAAATGCAACTTCGATGAGCTAGACACTTCTTGCAATAACAATAATTTAACTGTAGTCTAAGCTAAACCTGTCATAATGAATTTAAGCCCAAACTTAATCATTTTTCTGTATAAAAACATTCAGAAATGTGCGTACACATCCTTAGCAAATGAGACCCATGTCAGCTCTGAATTCCCACCTTTATGTCTGTTTAAGAATTAGTCTTTCACCATACACATACACACACAAATGAAATCCTGGATACTCAGTTTATCTGCTTGAGAATTCTTCAAGAAAAATGCTATAAGACATGAAATAATGATAAAAAAGCACAACCCCACTGATTTTCCATTTTCTCTGTTTTCATCAGAACAGCCAGTGCTTGCTGTGTGAATGATCCCTTTATCTCCGTTTCATTAGTGTGTATGTGTGTCTGCGCTGCTCTTGGCGGGGACAGAGCGTCGGTTAGACAGTCACTTCCTGGTGTCTGTGATGTTCAGGCAGATTACAGAGATGCTTTGAAGCTTTGGCTCCTCATGTCTCTGGTGACAGAACGAACAGACCCCTGCCTTCTGCTGCCGTACACAGAACTGAGCACACTGACGAAAGGCCCCACGCTGAACCTAAGCCTCTCATCTGCTTTATGCGTTTCCTTTCCTTTCGTTCTGTGAACAATAAAGCCACACCTATTTAATCTCAATCCAGGGGCTTTAGAGAGAGGGAAATTACATGCATAATGTGGGATGTCCGACAGAGCTAAAGGGGAAATAATGGCTGGTCATTAATCTACCTTAACTGCAGCCATCCAAACTTTGGTGAAGTCATTTATCAGAATCGTCCACCTTGTTGCATGGTGTAGGGCTCACCAAGAAACTTAAAAGAGAGACACAATGACAAAGAGACTCAATATGCCGACTCAGACCTGGACAAAGATGATATTTGATAATCAAGTATTTGATCATCTGTCTCCTAGGATTAAAAGCAGAGCTTCAAGCTATAAGAGCAGTAAAATGTCAGTCTGAAAGGTGATGATAAGAGCTGAGGGACAAACAGATCTGTCCCCAATAGTAAAAATTCATGAAGCAAGCCATGTCTGGAATTTACTCCACACTGGTTTAAGCTCACCTGGAGCCTGGAGAAAAAAAGTCCCCCCTGGGGTAAACTGCTATCTGTTTTTGTTTAATATATAAAATGTATCAGATATCATGTTCTGTTTTTCTTTTGAAGTGTCATTATTGTAAAATATTAAAGGGTTCCCACTCTTATCTTTCAGTGATATTTTTCCAGGACATTTTCAATTTCACTAAAGCAGAAATAAAAGACATGGTTCAAGTAATATATTCCTCTAACCATAAGTCTTTAAAATTCAAAAAGTTTATGGCCATGACTCTGCCAAGAAAGGAACACTACCGAGACCACGTAGGGGAGGTTAATATGTGAAGAGTACATCCTATGGACTCACCAAATGGGAGTACTACATAGGGAAGTAGTCCCTGTGGGGGACTCCACCTGATAAGGGAGAGACTACAGGCCACGGCGACTGGCGACAAAGACTAACAATACAAACGCAAATGGTGCAAAAAATAAATAAATTAATTAATTAAGTTTAGAAACATTTTGAGTCCTCCCTCCCTTGCCTCACAAGTGCCTTGGTCACTGCCTGCTTTCCAATGTTGCCAAGCCTGCAGTATTAGTGGGTTGTTTTTCAAGGCGGTGGGTATAGCGACAACAATAATGTGATATTTACCAGGGAAACTCCACCAACTTACATACAACATACTTGGATTTTACCCCCCAGAACGTAATTGGATAAGTTTGAATCTCTCTGTAGGGATAAGGTGCGGTCTTGAGGGATTTAACCTCTGTGTACCTCTCAGGAACCTATAATTAGGACATGCTTTTTCCAGAGACCTGCCACCCACACTGGTGTTTTTTTGCTATTGCAGCCATGTACACCTCGTAGACTCGAAGACTTCATGAGTCTTCACCTTGGGAAGAACACAATGTAGCGAAATGGCACCACTTCAAGGCATATAGCCATGTAGTAGAGGGGGTTCTAGTCTGCGTTATTGTGTCTAGGCCTCTGAATTCCTCCTTGTCCAAGGAACAGGGCCTGGTTGCATGTAAGCTCTTAAGTTAAGAAAACCCTTAGTAAGGTTCAGGGTACTCTTATACCCATTTTCCACCAAAAAAAGAACTGGTTCAGAACTGGTGCTGCTTCAAAGTTGGTTCGGAGTTGGTTCAACTTGCGAACCGCTTCAGAACCTATTTGTTTTTCCACTGACTAGAGCGCCCAGGGAACGATGTCGTTCCGTCACTGTGTAGCTAAAAACGCTTGCAAGTACAACGTTACTTTGGGATTATCTCTAACTCGTGTACCAAGAAAGCTTTAAAAACAATTGAAATATGTAAGTCTTTTAATCTTTTCATTTGATATGTAATCTTTTCTGATAAGTTATGTACCCCTGTCTTGTGTCTTTTTTTTTTCTTTCCATTTATTTGTTCTATATTGTGACTGTTTTCTTCTTTGCTTATAATGTCTTCAATAAAAAAAAATTACAAAAATAGAAACGCTTGGGTTAACTTCAAGCATAGCAATTACAAAGGCGGACTCCATCGTGTTTCTTCTACTGGCTTTGCGATATTATGGTCAGAAAAGATGTTTAGAACACATCTAAACCCGCTCCAGCCCGCGACGTAAGCATGACGTGGTAAAAGAACGGTTCTAGTCCAGCAAAGAGTTGGTGCCGCTTTGGAACCAGTTCTCCTGGCCGAGAACCGGTTCTTTGGATGTTGAAATTTCGCGCGCAGTAACACAGTCTCATCCCAAGACGTCATATAACTGACGTCTTGGGACGTCTTTTGACCATACGTCAATATCCGCCTTTTTAGGGCCCCCTTAAATGTCGGTAGATGGCGATCCCGGGCCGTCATACAACTGACGCTTTACCTTTAACGTCGGTTAGGTGACGGGTTAGGTTTAGGGTTAGGTTTAGGTCTGGGGTAGAGTTAGGATCCCATAACCTCATTTACCGACGTTTAAGGGGGCCCTAAAAAGGCGAATATTGACGTATGGTCAAAAGACGTCCCAAAACGTCAGTTATATGACGTCTTGGGATGAGACCGGGTTGCGCGCAGGCACCGGCTCCGAACCGGCTCTCAAAATGCTTTGGTGGAAAAGGGGCTTTAGTGAAACAAGTCCTGAAAATTTATGAAAGAACATATATTAAATGATATTTATTCTTATATGATTAGTTAATTGCATTTGATAGATTTTGCTTTCAAGAAAACATTTGCAATCTATTTGAAAAAGGAGTTTTAATGCATGTTTGGCCTGATTTTTGTGTTGTATTTCCACTGTTCTGACCAGCGTGTGGCGTTTTGAACGCTTGGAAAGAGAAACATTTTGTGAAGTTGGTTCAATTGATTTGAAGCTTTGAAAAAAATGGTTTCTCCCATCACTACCCTATGGTAAGGCAGTAGGAACTGGCAATATGGGAAAGTATTGTGGCAGGACCAGCTATTTATGGGTGCTTCGTTTCCTTCCCTTGCATCCTTTCCTTGCGTCTCAGCTCCACCCCCTGTAGGACGCGAGGGAAGGAAGCGAGGAAATGAAAGGAGGACAGAGGAATCGAATAAAAGCTTTTTTATATACATTGGAATAATTGATGACTCGAGCGTCACTCCACAGTGTCATCAGCGGCGCTAAAAGGATCTGCCCTTATGTTGTTGAAGTTTGGTTATTTAATAAATTCATAATAAATAATAATAAAGATATGCTATACTGTTGAAAATCTGAGATGTGTGGTTTATATAAAATGCAAAGGTAAAGTATAAATTAAAATGATTGTGACCGATGTGAAAGGGGAGGAGAATTGACACATGCGTCACGTTTAGTCAATATAACAGTTCCGCGTAGGATGCACCTGTGTATCCTCGCTTATGACTCCTCAGGAAGCCTCCTCACTCCTCGACTCCTCGCGGTGTAATTAGAGAATTGAGATGTCCTTCAAGATGGCTGAGCTCGATCGGTTTCCGGGTCATAGGAGGGAGGACGGAGGAGCGAGGAGACGAGGAGGGATATTGAGAAGCACCCAATATATGTGGCAAACGGAAGAAAACCAACAAAGAAGCAGACCATAATCAAAACTCAGGAGAGGGCTCCCTCTAGTGGCTGGCTGAATGGGAAATAATTGTTGCAAATGTGATGATTCATGAGATTCATGATGAGTCATGATTAATAACAGCATAATTCAATAAATGACAAGAGAATTATGGTGTAGAGGAAATGTAAGGGTGAGGTATCTAAATCTGTTTTATTCCTAATTACATTAAAAATGGATTTGTTGCATATTTTGTTACCTTTGAGGACATTTGTCTAAGCAGAGAGACTCATGGAATCAGATTTTCTCTTTAAGGGTTCTGATTATTTAAGTTAAAAGAGATTTCAGGCAGAATGACAGCAACTGGTCTTTATAGTAAGTGCTGCAGCCTGCAGGTCACAGCTTGCCTTTTCTTCTAATCTGTCTTTTCCTGCTTTTTCCATTCTCCTTCTTACTCTGTCCGTCTCTCCCGCATGCCCTCTCCCTCTTTGCCTCTTTTTCTTCCTCTCCTGCCCTCCTCTTCACGATAAACACAGCGAGTCACAGTCTGAAGCACACCAGAGCGTTGTGTGTGTTAAAAACGTTTCCCAATGGCAGCATCACAGTTTGTATGAACTTTTCAAACGTCTCTGAATCTGGTGGAAGACCATCATGGCGCTCCTTGGCTTTGAACGGTTATTCTCCTGTGAATTCTCCTCTCCAAAGGGCCTCTGCCTTCAGAGGCTCACGGAGAAGAAAGGCCTCGAGCGACAGCTATCAGTACCCCCCACCCTCCTTTTCTTCATCTCTCACACACACACACACACACACTGCCTCCCCCACAGTGTCTCTCATCAGAACAGGCTGTTAAAAAGCCCAATACTTTCATTATAAAAGGACCTTAAAAACAGAATAATACATTAAAGAAGCTTAAACATCAGAAATAGCCTGCTACAAAAACAATAAGTAAGCTAAATAAAATATTCATTAGAGTAATTGGATCAGAGAACAGTGAGAGAGTTACTGGAAATGGATGTTGCTGACGATGACAGTGTATCAGATCCATGTGGCAAGGCAAACCTAGAAGTCTATTTGATTTTAGCTTTCATCCTCCATTTCTCCTTCATGTCTAGACTGCTGAAGCCTGTTTACCTCTCATGGAGGAACGAATTTTAGAGGACATGGGATGATGCTTCTAGTTATAGGCATTTATGGTCTGCAAAGATCCAAACTGTGAATTTGAGATTGAAGAATAAAGCTTTCAGGCCAGTGATCACTGCCTTTCTTTGTGGATATTTTTCCACAAGTCCAAAAGAGAAAATTAAAGTACATCATTTTAAATACAATTTAAAAAGAAACTGCTAACTCATTTTTAATTGACATATTTAAGAGATAGTTCTGTCATCCTTTACTCACCTTCATTTTGTATCAAATTTAAATTTTCTGTGGAATGATATTTTAAAGTATGTTGTTAACCAAAGAGTTTTAGTCACTACTGACTTGCATGGACCAAAAATAGAGAAAGAGAGATAGAGAGAGATTTCTCTAAATATCTTTTGTGTTCCACAGGGGGGAAAAAAAAGTCATAGAGGTTTGGAATAACATGCGAGTGTGTAAATGATGACAGAATTTTTATTTTTGGGTGAATTGACTCATACATGATGTTATAAACAAAATTTGTCTGTATGTTTCAAAAAGACCCATTCGGCAAGTGCGTGTATTAGAGCTATAAACACTGAGCTGATACTGAATCAAAAATGTTTTAATACCATCTGCCATCAATTTCTACTGTCTTCTGAGTCCATCGTGTCTCATGTGAAAATAAATTAGTCAGGGAGAGAGAAATATTTCGGCAGGTGGCCTCCATTCATGATGACAGAATTACAGTATGAATATACCTAGAATGGGTTCATTGACTCGTTTTCATCATTGTGAAGGACAGTTATAGATATATATATATATATATAACTGTCCTTCACAATGATGAAAACGAGTCAATGAACCCATTCTAGGCGCTCTGGTTTAGGTCACTGTGTGCAGGCCAGATAAAAAGATAATCATTTCCTTTGAGGAGGGCAGGGGATGAGACCAAATGTTTCAATCGAACCCAGGCTGCAGCAAGAAGAAGCAGTTATCCACCATTGGAATGGGACTGTCACGTTGTGTTTATGATTGTATGTTCCTTTGTGGATGTCTCAATCTCTTTATCATGGCTGAATAGGTGAAATCTGACACGAGTTCGCTAGAAATTTAGAAGGATAGTTCACCAAAAAATTTTAAATTCAGTCATCAATTACTCAGGCTCGTGTTGTTTCACATGTTGTTTCACCTCTGTATGAGTTTCTTTCTTTCGTGGAAATGAGAAGTTTATGAAAGTGAATGTGGGCTGAGGGTGTCTAGCTCCATACAAGTGGTCCATATGGCTTGTGAGCTATATTTGATCTCTTCTATAGTCAAATGATAGTTTTGTGTGAAAAACAGACTGATGTCACTTTTCACTGACAATTTTCATGGTATCATCCACTAGTTCTCAAATAAATGACTTTGTGTAGATCCACAGAATTAATCATTGGATCATTGGTGCTCAACCTTTTTGATTTCAAGGGCTCCCACAGCCCACGGCATTCTAAAGTTTGTGATTTACTCTAAATTACAATAAAAAAAAATAAAAAATAAAAAAAAAAAAAAAGGTTTGTAAGAGTTTGCCAAACCTATAAAATGCATAAAAATGCCCATGAAGTTATAAGATGTTATTTATTTAATTTTCCAGTTGTAGACATCACACTTTTAAAATTAAGCTACCTCATATATTTATCGAGACCTTGGGAACATTGGTTCTTGAAAGTAACATTTTATTTTAATGCTTGTTTTTGTTTAAAATCATTTTAAATCATCTTCAGGGCCTCTTGGAAGTTTGCTGAGGCCCTTAGTGTGTCCTGGTTAAGAGCCACATAGCATTAGATGCATTGCATTAGGTCTGATGCCCATGACAACCATGGCATTTGCTATTAAATGCCATCAATGCACCATTTTTGTAGTCCATACAACTTCTGTGGTCCATTTTATAATTATGGTGGTGAAGGGGAAGTTCAGTGAATAGTAATTCAGTCAATAGTAATTGGGAAACGGCAGGTGACAGCCAGCAAAGCGTGGCGGACAGTGGGGAAAGACCATTTGACAGTGGGAAAGACTGCAACAGGAGTGGGCGGATCAGTCACCTTCCCTACTAGCGACCTGGAAGTTTTAGGACGCAACGTCTGTGACTATGAAGCAGCATAAGAGAAAACACCCCGAGAGTTTGTGTAACAACATTCTTTTGTCCGTGGATTCAGGGTTAATAAACATATTGATTCTTCTTGACCTAAGCGCTGCATTTGAAACAGTCTGCCATGAAATACTGATCTCTCGATCGGCTTTCCGATATCTGCATTTTTATAATAATTTTATTATATATTATATATATATTAATTATCTTTTTTACCATTTATGTTTTTTTTCTGCATTGTGGCCGATTTGTAGAGAGTTTGTGTTTGTCAATTTCCCATTCATTTCCTATGGTCAGTCAAAATTTTTGGTGTGTATGTGTATAAAAAGTGTGTTTGTGTGGGAGTGTTTTGCACTCATGGTGTTTTAGAGTGTCACCGCTTCATTGGTGAACACTGTTTTTTTCTGGATCATGGCTGATTTGTAGATTGTGCACACAAAAATTCTCAGACTTTTTGGGTTTTTGTCAATTTCCCATTCATTTCCTATGGTCTGTCACTTTTGACCGAAGAGCACAAGTGTGAATATTTTTTTACGGCCACTTGATCCACTTGATTTTTTTTTATCAGAAATGACCGAAGAGCACCAGAGGGATATATATATATATATATATATATATATATATATATATACAGTAAATGTGTGTAAGCGAAACTTAACTTGAAAATAAGTTAATTTTATTAACTTTTCTTAAAGCTTATTGTTACATTTCACTCACTTACATCCCTGTATTTATATTGTCTATGATAAACAGCTGTAAAATGATTCATGATTGCTAAAAGGAGGTCTCTGTAACAGCGTTAATTGATCTCACTGATGTTCTCTAGTAAAAACAGAGTAGTCTGAGTATTTGTTGAGTTTTGTGAGCCAAAGTTTGATTTTAACAAAAGAGAATATGTTTTTGACTAAAATGTTTGAATTTGATGTGGAAGTTTGAGGTTTGTACAAGGTAGTTTTGAGATTGTGTTTATAGTTGTGAGAAATGGTGAATTGTTTCATGAATTCTTTTAGCAATCGAGAAAATTTTATAATTTTAAATATTTTTTTCATTTTATTTTAATTAAAGTTTCAGTTTAGCTTAGTTTTTTAAATGTCTGTTTATTTTTAGTTCAGTTCACGTTTATTTAACAAAAACGTTTTTTTTTTTGTGGTTTTAGTTAACTATAACCATGGCTGGGACTGTGCTTTTAGCGGAAATAGGTAGATAGCCACTCCAAGACAATTTGTTATCACTTTATTAACATTCGACTCTATGATGGCTTGATGTAAAAGGGGAAAGCTCATTTTGCTCATAGCTTGGGTAAGGAATGTAGTGTTCCTATAATGAATCACTTTGAGTGTTTAATCTACTATTATTTGATTGGGAACGAGTTAAAGATAGCTTCTTCTTTTGGAGCAGAAGTCCCATGTTTGGGAGCCAAGGTAAACTAAAACTATGCAGAGCTCTAAGATTACATGTCAGCAGAGACAGATAATGCACCTCGTGTGCACCTGATGAAGGAGTCTGTCTCTATGCAGGCTTAAGAGTACCAGACACAGACAGTTACCGTCCTAAGCAGAACCAGGACCCTATAGCTTTAAACTGCCATGCTAAAACAAATCGCTATAAATCTAAAGCTAAGCTAAGCTGAGCAGACCCACAGTCACCTCAGGCTGGACTTCAAGACTTCAAAGAACACCTGGCCAAGAAACCTAGAAATCCATCTGAGGCTAATCCAGATTTTATTTCGTTCGCTTATGAAACATGTCCGACATACAAAATTAGGGCTAGTGTCATTCCAAATCACAGAAACGCTATCAGCTGTGTTTACATACATATGTGGAAAATAGAAAGTAAATGCCAACATAGCCTAAAGATACATTCAAGCAAGTCAAATTAGTCACAGCACCAGATCTTAAGAAACCAGCTGAGTAAACAGTGCAAATGCGTTTCACAGTTTAGGGAGTTTTGAGAGATTGCATATTCTGGTCCGTCTGTGTAACTGATACATAATTGTGGCATCCTTTCGAGTCCCTTTAATGTTCAAAGTTAAGGGGAAAACAAGACCAGCCCTGTGTTAAATCTTAACGGTAAAATGAATCACCAGAACAAATGTGATGATTGTCCCCAAGGGCTTGTGGCTGCTTTGATGAGAAATCCATCCAACGCACTGTTTTCAAAAGACACTGAAAGTCATTGACTTGGAGAAAATGAAACTGACCCACCTCTTTGTGCTCTTGGATCCATCTCTTCATTAAAGTTTGGATGTTGTAGTCATCAAATTCTCTCAGTTTTCCATAAATGCAGCATAAGAGAGCAGAATACCTTGGCTCCATGTTCCATTTTTAAAACATGGAATATGATTCAAACCCTAATTTGATAAAAAAAAAAAAACATTTTATTATTATTTATATACTATTATAATATACCGCATATAGTTTTAGTACATTTTAATACTTTATTTAAATTATTTGCCATGGCAGCATTTCTAATTTTTTTAAGTTTAAGTTTTTCATCTAATATTTTATTCCAGCTTTATTTCAATTAGCATTTTTTTTTTTTCACAGTAATAGAGTTTACAATAACAACACTGGTTGGGAAGAGTGATAATGTCTTCACACACATATTAACAGCCTTTGCCCTTTGGCTTTACAAGTAACACAATGCATATTATAGGATGA
The DNA here is from genome assembly GCF_988280905.1 of Pimephales promelas. Classification (NCBI taxonomy): domain Eukaryota; kingdom Metazoa; phylum Chordata; class Actinopteri; order Cypriniformes; family Leuciscidae; genus Pimephales; species Pimephales promelas. Next base: position 31,026,302 of record NC_142769.1, on the reverse strand, counting down.
GCAATGGTAACATCAATGCCATGATTTTTAAAATAAGATTTATTAAAGTGATTCATTTCTAATGGTGATAGCTTTAATATTACTAATAATCAATAAAAGGATTCAAATGGCATTACAAAAAGTATGTGATGGAAAAGAAGATTAAGTCCAACATGTCTATTCAAACAGGGATAGCTTTCCTCAGATTTAAGGCCTGTTGCAAATAGACACAGCATAGCTTAATATATAGCCATTAAATCGGTGTGTGTGTGTGTGTGTGTGTTTCTTTATATGAGAGATAAGAGCAACATCTGCAGGAGGCTATGATAAATAGAACCTTTGGGTGAAGCGGTCATTAATAAAGCACAGCTATCAGAATCAAGGATTGTAAAAACGTTTTATAATTAGCAACAAACGTATTTCAAACTTCAACATCACGTAGCCAGGGTTTGGAAATGGAACATATAAACTATGAAATCATGAGCTCAAACAAATTCATAGATGCCACCTACTTCACTCCAAATAGAACGCCGCCATATTTACGACCGATCTCGCCCGGTATGGCCACCCAAACTGCCCATTTGAATGAGAGGAACAGACAGAGATACCTAGAGAAAATTTCAATTTTAGGCTCCGATCCTTATATGAAGAGTTCAGATGCAAAAGCCTCTAAATGCCATTTGAAATTTTCTTCTTTAATGATGATTTTTATCAAACTTGTATATTTAAGTTCAGTAATTTCACTTAAATAACAATTTATAGGTAATCATCATTGCCATTTAAGTGAAATCACTGAACTTAAATATACAATCTTGATAAAAATGATCATTCTAGAAGAAAATTTCAAATGTCAAATTTCAAATTTCACTTAGAGCCTTTTGCATCTGAACTCTTCATGTGTTCCCCTCTGTTTTCTTTTATCCATTATTATCTGCCCCAGACTTGCCTTACATCTTGGGCATAACCCCTCCCCATAGGCTACAGTGGGGATTGCTTTAAAACTTTCAAGAGTACCGATGCCTATCAATATGCTCTGACTGGATGAGTGAAAGACATAAATGTGCAGCACCTCGCCACCAAGGATTTATTTAATCATGGGAAATGTAATAGGTATTATTTAAAAAAAAAAAATCAAATGTAGCTTTATGGTTGCCAGCTGTTAGTCACGGCTCACGGGCCACGGCTAACTGTTATTGACATTTAAACATAAAGTTGTTTGTTTTTGTCCATTCAGACACGAAACAGAGCTCAATACATTACTTGCGTGCTGTATAGGGGAATACGGCTGCACGCTTTGGCTCGGGTGTGTGTGCACAGAAAGATGAGACATGATACAATATGAGACAAGAAGCTCTTCTCTTCGAATGACAGCCAACCACTTCTTTCTTCTATCCTATTGTTTTTGTATATAAAATACCAGTTTGGGCCCAGGGTTCCTCTTTCGGCTGTTCGTGTAGCCAACTGCACAACATATTGCAGGCATTACTGAGACCGTTGGTTGTAAAGATGGCGGCGCAAAGCTACAGTGATGTCATGTGACCCGAATGAATATAATCACTGATCTATAGAAAGACTGGATAGTTCATGACGTCATAAACAGTGAAGCCACTGCGCCGCCATTTTGGTATTCCCAAGTGTTCAATGGAATCAATGGGAAATTGTATGATTTGACAAAGAAAACATTACATAACAAGACACGTTTTTAAATCTAAAGTCTCCCTGAACAGTCTTACAATGCAAACATCCTAACATTTAAATGGGTATTTGTTTTTTAGTCAGAAATTGTTCCAGCTTACCAAATATTAATAAGGCTATATGTGAATTGTGTAAATATAGCTTTCTGGTCGTGTTTTACAGATAGATCAGTAGTCTTTATAAGTATTTGATTAGTTAGCAAGAAAGTTCAGGAAATGCAAATGTTCAGGAAATGCATAGTACAAATTGTATGGGTTAATGTATGCCTATTTCACCTCTTATTTACCCCTTATTTACACTGCACATGTCTGCTGCGAGTTACACCTAAGACATGGCTACCGGAGCTGGTGGTTGTACCCCCAAATCGGCAAAAATCACGTGGAAATGGTCCTGATGTGAGTTGACACCACGTGAAGGACAGAATAAAACATTGTTGGAGCCGTAATGCGCCGCAGATGTGTGCAGTGTAAATAAGGGGTTAGGCCTACTCCGTTTGCAGTGCATATTTTTTTACCACACCCACGTTAACAGGTTGGAGCTTTCACTGTATGCGGATGCCCTTCAAGACTTTCCAGGTGCGGTGCGTATAGCTGTGCAGAGAGCTGTTCCCTCACCGAGTCTATTTTTGCTAAGCTGCAGGCTCTGAATTAAAGTGACAGTGTAAAAAAAATGGTAAATAAATCCATTTAATTGAATTTTTAAGAAGTAATGCATTGAATAATACGTTTTTTAAGGTTATCGGGTTTAAACTTGAATAGGCCTACTGTGAAAGAATGTGTAGTAAGTATGCATTTATTTTATAAAAGACGCTGATAATACAAATAATGATTTGAAATAAAAAATTGAGAATAAAGGTTGTTTTTGGTACAGATGTTGCTCTGCAACACGTTATTAACTGTTAGAGGTAGATGGACTCTGCTCTTTTGAAGCTGTCAAATGGGGGGTCGCTATTGTGATTATTGCTGCTCTGAGGCTCCTTATCGGCAAACGTTACTGATGAATGTTTTATCATTTGTTTTTGAAGAAGAAGCATAGGCTAATCTTGCCTCAGAGAAAACAACACGGAAATAGCGACAATTGTGCATATAACTAGCTTACTAAAGTTACTTACGGGCTTAAATTACAATCTGTGGGCAGTTTTTCAAGGTCCTTTTGTGAACTTCCTTCTGTTTTACACTTGCATGGTGCACAGGGTCATCTTAAAATTGTATAGCCGTCGGAGATCCCAATCTCTGTATAACGGTCGTTGGAGCCCTCTGCTGGTAGGGAATCGTAAAATGGCCGCTCGAACACATCCGGTAGCGGTGACCGTTAGAACGCCATGAGTTATTATATCCAGTCATTATGTACATCAGTGGCCCAGTATGGTTTGCGTGCATTTATTTACATTCCTTTTATAGAAAACTTAGTAATAACTTTAAGTTATTTATGGGACATACTTTGTTAGTGTGGGGGCTGTTCCGAAATCCATGGATAATCTGCCATACCAAACAAGACAGAGATATAGTGATGTTTACACTAAATTGCTGGTATCCTACTGTAAAGTACAATAGAGTGAATTTGTTAAGCTGGTTTTGTTTGTTGTTGAATAATTAACATATTTTGGAACAACGCTTTCATGTTTTTTCCCTGCTCTTTCGATGTCAAACACAATATTTATAGATCTTACCTGTTAGGGTTTTGCACATGGTTTTCCATTGGGAACGCTGTTTTTTTTTTTTTTTTTTATGTTTAACAACAGTGCCTCCTAGCGGTTAAGATTCGGCTAAGTTGCATTTTTACCTCGGGCTGTTTCTTTCCTCGTGTTTTTCCAAAATGTTTTTTTTTTAATGTAAACTCATTTCAATCAGTTATTTTATAGTCAGTTTTGACAAATCAGGACGTAAACATGATTTCGTGGTGTTAAGTGTAGGTTACACCCCCGAACACTAGACGCCGCTGTTTGAGTCCTGTAACGTTAGCTCCGTGAGAGGCGCTCTGAAGTGTTAACCGAGTACCAGAGTAACGTTACCGACACAAAACAAAGAGCAGACTGGTCAAGCACTGACCTGACTCAACCACCGGCTTTACTTTAAATAATGGGCAAAAAGCATAAGAAACACAAATCAGAGAAGCACACACACGACGGTAGGTTAATCACGATTCATTAAGCAGGCTGGAGAATATAGATTTTTCTGTAGGCTGAAAGCCTGTTTTAAGTAGCATTATAAACTAACACTGTGCTAGTAACAGCAGGCACTATGAAACAGCACTCAGATTCTAGATTCTGTCAGTGGTTGAGTTGCAGCCTACTATCTGATGTCCACAACGAATAGAGTAATGTGTGGTTTCTCAATAACGTTAGCTTAATTCAAAGGCTACAGAGCTGAGTTTGGTGTTATTAACGTTACTAATAAATAGCTTTTTCTTTTGAGAAGAGTTATACTTCTCAAGTTCTCGTAGACATAGTTTGTTATGTGAGAAGTACAATTCTTCTCAAAAGTCACAGCACTTGCATATTATATTGTTGTCCTATTGTTATTTTTAATTGCTTTTATTGCTCTCCTAATATGTAACGTTAAGCCACTTTAGATATAAACGTATGCTAAATGATTATATGTAAATGTAAAAGAGGCAGCTATTTATTGGTTATAACAATGACATACTAAATAATATATTAAGGTTTTCTGTATTAATTAGGTTAGGTTATTAATATAGCACCTAAAGAGAGACATTGGATGAATCAGTTGTTCAATGTTGTTTGTGTTTCTGGCATTGAAGAGTTCACAGAGCGTCCTCTGAAGCTGGTGTTAAAAGTGGCTGGGAATGAAGTCACCACAGGCAGCCCTAGCCTTGAGAGTGTTCATGACGACCAGGTAGATTACGACAAACACAACAAGAAAAAGAAGAAGAAAAAGAAGGACGAGAAGGACAGAGCCAGTCCTCCAGTGTCGCCGGCTGACAAAAAGAAAAAGGTGAGAAATGAAAACTGTTTTTGGCTTGTGATTTTCTTGAGCTGTTTATGTGATTACTACATCCGAAGCAATGAATCTGTCTCATAGATGACCAAAAAAAGGAAGGGCACAGACTCTGTGGATCCAGACTGGGATGAACAGAGCAGAACTCCTGCTCGCTCCGATGTTTCCCAGGACAAGCCTCTCACCCTCTCACTTGCCAGAATGGAAGGTAAAGCAGTGCACCCTCTCAGGGTTTAGGATTCATCTATTTTTGATGCTATTGTTTTGAAGGATTGTGTGCTTGCCTTGTGCTGATTTTCTTTTGATTATGGATTTTATAATTCCTCAGAAAAAGAGCAGACGCCTCTACAGGAGGCCCTGAGTCAGCTCATCCGACAACTACAGAGGTAGGGCTGGCTAACATGAGGACAAGTTGTGGATTCATAAGACTAATGTACAGTACTGTTGAAAGATTTGGGAGTCGGTAAGATTTTTTTTTTTTTTTGGTGTTTTCGAACTTTGTTAAAATGCTCACCAAGGCTGCATTTATTTTATAAAAAAATGCAGTAAAAACAGAAAGATTGTGAAATATTTCAAATGAAAATAGCTCTTTTCATTTTTTTAAATACTTCAGCATCATTACAGTCTTCAGTGTCGTATTATCCTTCAGAAATCCTTCTAATATGCTGATTTGCTTCTCAAAAAACATTAATGATTATTATCAATGTTCAAAACACTTTTGCTTTTTTTTTTGTTGAAACCGTGATACATTTTGTTGGGATTCTTTGATGAATAGAAAGTTCCAAACAATATGGAAGTCTTTTGTAACATTATACATTTCTTTACTGTCACTTTTGATTCTTTTAATATGTTATTGCTGAATAAATGTGTTCATTTCTTTTAAAGAGAAACTTCAAACTTACCGACTCCAAACTTTTGAACTGTACGTAGTGTATAACTTAATATATAACTACAGTGCTGAGCTTAAAAAACAAACAAAAAAAACCCTCCTGTTTGTAATTAATGTGAATGAGAGCTGAACGCTGCTGTTTACTGCAGAAAGGACCCTAGTGCATTCTTCTCATTCCCTGTGACGGACCTGATTGCCCCAGGATACTCTCTCATTATAAAGAGACCCATGGACTTCAGCACTATGAAGGAGAAAGTGAAGAGGGAACAATACCAGTCACTTGAGGAGCTCAAGGTAATGTGATCATCACATCACTAGGATCCATCACTAGGACACAGACTGGCATTCACACTACCTCTGCGGTGAACTCACACCGTAGCTACATCGTAGACTGTGTGTAGCACGCGTAGCCTATGGTGTACCATGATTTGACCCCTCCAAAAATGTAACAATTCGTCAATTCTTTGCGGACCGCAAGATCTGTGATTTGTCTGCTAGAACCCCTCTCTCGGTTTTCAAATGCTTCCTCTGCATGTGTAATTGTAATCGTCAACGCGGACAACGGCGCAGAAGTATAAATGAATACCGACAAGTAGCCTACAGCATAGAGGATACGCCTTTGGTCCGACGCAGAAGTATTAATCAGCCTTTAGGTGCAGTTAGCAATTTCTGAGCCGGAAGTTGAAGCCTCGCGGGAGCCGCCATTGTAGCAGAACTTCACCTGCTGTTAGCATTCCATTGACTCTCATGCAAAAAACTTTACATCTGAGCCGTCCAAAGACTCCATTTGCACATTATTTATTTCTGAAGAAACACGACAATATATAAAAGTTTCCATTACCGTTATGGCCCAGTAGAATCAGTTTTTGTAAAAAATAGGCTAACGATTGCGTCATAACAAATGTCTCTCCATCGCACAGTACAGAAATGACCTTATAGACAGGAGGAGAAGCTCGCAGGCAATCAGGTGGACGTGGAGGCATGAAGTTGAGGGAGAAGCCCATAGAGAATCTGCTATCAACTTTTAACAGGTTTCAATGTTCTCCATTGAAATCAATCTGGTCGCTCTGTCCTTTTCTTTTACTGTCTATGAGGTTTACATAAGCCGCTTTTCCACCATAAGTCCGAACGGTTTTTAAGATGGGAAGGAACGGTTCCAGTTGTGTTTCCACTTGAGCCTTCTCGGCCCAGAATTCTCAGCACGAATGGCTACCCGCGCCGAACCGTGCTGTTAGAATCCGTGAAATGACGTCGCCAGTCAAGATTGGTCACTTGTCTGTTGCCTGGCTACCAGTTTGTAGCTGGTTAAGCGTGCTATTTGACTGAAGTAAACAAAGCAATAATAAAATGAAAAGCAATAGCTGACCATTCACCATAACGCGGTCGCTATTTACATCTCATATCATCAGTAAACCACGTGTTACTAAGGCAACGACTGACCCATTTGTATTACATTTCAAAGAGTGGCCGCTATCAGCCCCACAGTGGAAAATGAATGAAACCATAATCGTACCAGCTGGCCCGGTGCGGCATGGAATGGAACGGTTACGCAATGAGAACCGTTCGACCTGACGGTACAAAAGCGGCTATAGTCCTGGCTGTGTAAATAAGAGAAAAACAAAGTGGATCAGACCTATCAGCTGAGCACCAAATCACTGGGGGAGGAGAGAAAGTGAGCAAGTGGGACATTTGTAGAAAGAAAGATAGTGGAGATATTACCAAAAAAGAAAAGTTCAGAGAAATATACTTGGAAAAAGAAGGGTTACATTCAGGAAAGAGCTCGGACCCGTGTTAAAATTGGATAAGGTTTCTATACGTTAGAGAGCAGGAAGGCCTCAGATGGATGCCTCATGAAGCCTCGATTGATAATGGCCATTTAGACTTGGACAACTGATGAGGTGATGCTGTGCTGTTCTCCCCACAGCTGGATTTCAGAGTGATGTGTGAGAACGCTATGATCTACAACAAACCAGAGACGATTTTCTACAAAGCAGCAAAGAAACTCCTTCACTCTGGCATGAAGATTCTGAGCACAGTGAGTAGAAGAAAAACTGGAAAATTGTATTGGAACTTGTATTAGATGTAGTTACATTCTAGAGGTATAGTTGTTGAAACGAAATTTAGTCATTTTCATAATTTTCTTTTAAAAATTAGTTTTCGCACCAGAGGGCGCTGATGTGCCATGCACAATATGATCCCATTATTCGTGTTGTTGTTGTAGTAGAATGTTGTTCAGTTATACCTATTCAGATCTATCAAACTGGAAAAGTTGAACATGAAAATGAACTTTTCTTTGTGCATTTAGGAGAGACTGGACAGTTTAAAGCAGAGCATAGAGTTTATGGCTGGCCTGCAGACGTCCAGCAGTCGTTCAGCAGAGGATGGAGACGAGGATGGTGGGACGTCTGACGCTGCCAAAGAGAACTCGTCGGTCATGGACACAAGTGACAACTCGCAATCACCCCGTGTAGGCAATAAAGATACTCCAAGGTATGAATCACATTTTTAACTTCTTATCTATTACTAGTTTGTCTAGATTAAAGGCCGGTTCACACCAAGAACAAAACTTAAAACTATATTAGCCTCTGCACCAGTTGGAATTTCACACTGCAGTTATGTTAATGGGATACTTCACTTTTTTTGTAAATAGGGTCATTTTACTACTCCCCCAGAGTTAAACAGCTGGGTTTTACCATAATCGAATCCATTTAGCCGATATTCTAGCCTTGACTTCGTCATACTCATATTCTTTGGCATGAGATGCATCGCCGTGATGCTCATTTCAGTTGCTTCTTTTACTTGAGTGCGACCAAAGGAGAAACCACAATGACAACTGGGTTTTCATTACATCAAATCTTCTTCGAGATCATCGGAGCCAGCTGATAAATTAAACTTTTGCCGAATCCTGTAGGAAGGACGGCAAACAAATCTTGACGATCGATCAATGCCTTTATTACAGTTCTCTGTTCGTCTTTTAAAATTAATGCGCTGTCGATTTCTTCTAAAACAGGTGTGATAGCGGAATCTATACATCTCAATTCTCCAGCTGTAGTCATCTTTGTTGTAAACCAGTTCAAACCAAGCGCTCTTTTTGATTATGTGATGATTACGTACCTGCAGATCATCTGTCCATCATCGTATAAAGCCCGCCCTGGCAATTTGATTGGCCTGACCAGTGACCATTGTTTTACTGATCATAACTACTCCTCAATGGATCGAGTCCAGACCGAACTTCCCGACCAAAAAATGCTGTGGGCAGGGTTCGGGCTGGCATCCAGAATATCAGTAACCAGACTTTCTGGACAGAATTTCTGGTCCCATTGACTTCCATATTATATATTTTTTTCATACTATGGAAGTCAATGGGATCAGAAGCTGTCTGGTTACTGATATTCTTCTAAATATCAGAAAATCGACTGAATGGATTTGAAAATGTGAAATCCATTATTCTCCAATTAGTATTACAATTTTTAAAACTTTATGGGTTTAGTTATTGTTCATAATGTGAATAGGCCTTAAAAGTCATCAAAGGTCAGTTCAGTTGAGAGTTGGGTGAAACTTCCTTTCTCAGTTAGTCTGATCCCTATGGTGATTTGAAAGTGAAGAATTCTGTTCCCTCTTTTTTTTTCTCCTCCAGAATAATTCTTAAAATAATGGTTCATTTAATCACAGGCAGGATATGAAACGCTTCCAAATGAGAGTGAAAATGCTTGCAGTTTTCTCGCAAGTTGGCAGGTTACTTCGACATAACGCATGGTTTAAGACTGAAAGTCTGACTACGACTGATTTAAGTGACATGAGCAAATCAAAGACGCACACAACGTGCAAAAACTTGTCTCAACAGCTTTTACCTCAGTGGAAATAGGCATTCTAGATAAACCTCATAGGGTACATTTTCTTCTTCTCCACATTGAGATCTAAAATATTACATTTTAATATGTTATGCAAAATACACCTTTATCCATAAAATATTCATGGCTGGAAATAGTTTTCAATTCAGAAGGTTAATACCAGATCTTAATCACGGTGATATCATGGTGAAATAAGATATAAATAAATAAATAAATATCGTCTGCCTGGGAAAAAAATAGCGTGACTTTACTTAAAGGGGTCATGTGGTCTGTAAAAAAAAGCTTTTCTCCAGTTTTCCTAACTGTGCAGCTATTCATATTGGCTTTGTCGCTGGATTCAAGGCTTCTGCTGCTATACTGAAGCCAGTGAGACATTCCAAGGTGTTGCCTGGGTGTTCACTGTCTTTCTCTATTTACGCTCTCTTTTTGTTGCTTGCCTACGTAAATCGACTTGGCTGTTGCAGTGGGACAGAGTCTTGGAATGCTTAAACATGTTGTGACTTGTAGGCCATCTGTAGCCAACGAGATACACACAGACACACATTTTGTATCTTTTCAGGGAGGATGAATCATCTTCCTGCACGCTAGTCAGCAGGGTCCGGTAGAGGCTTGAGAACAGGCCCACAAAGACCACACACTTCTCTATTATGACATTATTCATAATTTATCCAATCACTGCTCTGACTGCTCTGTTTCAGGAATGATATGTCTCATACGTGGAGATTTACTCGAAAGCAGGAGTATTACCAATAACACAAATACATTCAGAATTTCACCAATGTTTGTGTAACAGAGACAGTAAGGAGGATGCTCAGAAGAGCCAAGCAGAGAAAGACCTGGAGGAGATCAAGAAGATCGTTGAGGATTCTGGAGGGAAACTCTCAAACAGACGTCTGCAGAGTGAGGTAGGAGTAAAACACCAGGGAACATGAACCATCTGTTGCTGTACAGCATTCACATGTGAGATCATTCACAAAGCATGTCAGAAAACAGTTCTGTGCTTTTCTCATGAGCAGCTGGAGTTTGAGAGAAGGACGCCTGATGGCTCAACCACTCTGGGAATCCTGAACCCCGCTGACCTGAGCCCTGGAGGTTTGTGACTTTGAGTGTTAAAGAAAACAAACAAGCAAATGTTAGACATGTGTACAAAACATGTATCTTATGCTTCCATGCCAGATCCAGGATACTGCCCAGTCAAATTGGGAATGATGGGAGGTAGATTGCAGTCTGGAATAAACACCCTTCAGGGTTTCAAAGAGGACAAGAGAAACATGCTCACTCCAGGTATTATACATTCACTCTTCACTCTGTCACTAACTTGAATCTCACTTTGTATCAGTCTTAACCGCTCCGTTCAAACCAGTACTACTCTCTTATTCGTTTTCCTGGAAAAGTGACTTGATGAATAAAATGTTTCAATTAGCAATGGGCTTCAGTCTTTGGCCTTCCTTTCAGTCATGCGGAGAAGATCACGGGAAAGGGTGTGTTATAATCTCTGTTTGAATGCTTAGTGTTCAACTGCCAGAGGAATGTAATATTATGTGCCAGAAAAATCTAATTGTTCCTGCTGTCAAATAGAAAAAAAAGTCAGTGGGCTATAGTTTCTACTCATCTGTTTTGTTTTTTTATCTGTCAGTTGTCTGTGGTGCTTGCTAAGTTTTGCTGTTTTTGTTCATATTTTAATCCCTAAATATAAAAATGTAGGACTTCTTGTCCCATACTGTGACATGAATGATACCGCAGATTGTGAGGGTTAGGCAGAAAAATATCATAGCCTTCCATTTTAAGAAGCCAGGGATTTGGTAAGCAGCCACACAGCACTGCTTTAACCACTCGCTCGCAGCATCCTAGTGAGGGTTTTCATGGGCATTGCTCACTTGGGGACATGGGAAAAGGTAAAACTCTAAACCATTAAATTTTGATCAACTAAAGAGTCAAGTTAAAGATTTGTACCACGTAGTTTCAAAACTAACTGTTTTGGAGTGAGCAGTGCATTAGGTTTAGACCGTCTTTTATAAATCTCTCACAGTGTTGGAAAACCTTGATGTATATATGGTAATATAGCCTAATCTTAAAAGACCTGGAAATTTCTAGACCAGGTCTTTTAAGACCTAAAACTTTTGATATTTTTATTGTACTTATTTTAGTTGCTTTTAATTTACAGAAATTTAGAGTACCCTTAGATTTAAATAAGTTGGAGGGGAACTAAGAATGAAGCCCCACGAGGTGAGATCATGGACACTTACAATGTCTAAAAAGGTGAAACCCACAGTTCATTAGAGTCTAACTGCTGGCTTTGGCAGTTACTTATTGAAACATTGTAAAAAATCTACCTACTATTATTGGAATCAGTCTGTGTAGCATAAATTATGTGTAAAAGTATCCACATGCCTCTTTATCTTTTTTTTTTTTTTTTTTGCAGTTGCCTATATGAATTACCTATATGGCCCATTCAGCTCATATGCTCCTACATATGACTCCAGTTTTGCCAATATCAGCAAAGAGGACTCCGATCTTATTTACTCCTTCTATGGAGAGGACAGCACTCAGCCAGAATCTGAAAGGTGTGTGTGTGTGTGTGTGTGCTTGAAATCAGCCATATAAAGAAATATACCCATGAATTTTTATGACTAAGAAGCACTTTAAAACTGTTTTTAACCTACATGCATTTGTGTTATGTTAAGCTGCTGTTCTGCAGGACAAAAGGCCCGATTCACACCCTTCCACCACTCCCTTGCTATTCCAGCATTATAATTTGGATGTGTGTGTGTGTGTGTGTGTAGCATTGCAGATTTCCTTGCTAAATCGGAGGAGCACATGAGCAGGTTAGCAGATAATATCTTGGATGCTTTGACCAGTGGGGAGCACTCGAAACAACTGAAAGAGACAGCAACTGTAAGAAATCTCTCTACACCATCATTACTGCAAGTCTTTGGTCAATATATACAGTGAGGAGAACAAGTATTTTCCCACTTACAAAGCATGTAGAAGTCTGTCATTTTTATCATAGTGTAGTGAAGTTTTTTATTCTTCCACGCAACAGACCAGGAGACTCTTGAGGTATCTTACACGCAGAAGTTCTTTATTGCGTAGCTGTAGTCATCTCAAAGATAGTCTAAGATAGTCTCAGATAGTCTGATTTAAAAGAACCTTACATTCTAATTTATACATTTCAAAGAGGGTGGGATTACATGAAGCTGGAGACACTGAGACAAAGCAAATGGTAATGCATGTGACCCTGGAACTCCAACTTCCAAGGCAAATGGTCTTAGACATTAACATACAGTAGCAGCTGTTCTAACATCAAACAGGCATTTTCACACGGTGCGACGAGAAACAGAAAAGGCATAGCTTTCCCGTGTGGTTCAAAAGACAGTCAGGAGTGTCATGCTGGGAACTCCTACTGTTTTCAGACTTTCTCCATTTAAAACATGAAATTAACCATGTTAATAAAATTTGTAATCTCACATTTCCCCCTCTTGAGAGTACTAAAAACTCTCACATTATGTACAAATTTAAATGATTACAAGTTCACTCTTGTAACTTTTGATAGTTACAGGCACATTTTCTGTGTTTGCTTTTTCTGTAATTGCATGCTGACACAGAAAACAAACATGCAATTAGGGTCCGTGAAGCTCTTACGGAAGAATTAAACTTCAGTTACATCTGGTGTAATTTTTGCTGAAAGATCAAGACTGTTTAACCATCATGTTTGTGCACAAGTGAGTCAATGCAGCCATCTTCGGCTGTGGCCTGCAACGTTTCCAGCAAAACAAGGATTCTGGAGTCTTCACATTGTGCGATGTCCTGGTGGTTACTAAATCTTGATAATGTTGATGGACTGAAGGTTCCGTAAGTCTTTTCTCTGCGTTGTGTATTTTTTTTTTTCTTTCTTTACTTTGGTAAGAGTTGGCTCGGCAGTGGGTCTCGTTGTTTTCTGGAAGTGGTGTCTTCATACGCAAGTGAAGACGTCTTTGCGTATGGGTCTCGGGATAGCCATCAAGTGGTATCTGCACAGAGGAAAAAGAAAACAAGAGAGCAGTATTTCTTCAAAGACATGGGTTGTATCCTGCTGAGTAAACACTGAGTCTGCTATTGTTCCCTCTTTCCCTATTTCTTAATTCTTGACACCTAAAGAAGACAGTGAGGTGAGGATGAGACTAAATGGATGGGGAAGGCCTATGAGGGAATCTTCGCCCAAGGGGTGACCCCCGACGCATATGGCATTTCGGTTCTTCCCTTGGGTTCCTCACTGGTTCGTGTCCTTTTTATGTCCCTGTCAGTGGGCAGAACTTTGCAGAACAATTTTCATTGTGATACATGATACCAAGCTTTTTCTTCCTTGACACAATACTGCCGATCAACATTACTTGATGGGGCACATGCCACTTAGGCTCTAATGGCTTGACCTGTCCTATGACATGTGTACTTTGATCTGCGTAACCCAATTATGAGTTATTTTTCCTTCATCCTCTAACAAAACATCAGTCGTTGTAGACATCATACGTGAGAATGGGTGAGGGTAGTTAAACCAATTTCCCCAATGGGAAAAGGTGACAAAATTGACTTTTGCTTCATTCATTATTGCGGACACTGCATGTGGGCATTTACAGTCTGACCTAACACTATTATTGATGAAAGGCCTGTACTGTAGAATAACATTTAAGGCTGTGAGTTTACTTAAAGCAGTCCCCCAAAGGAAAAGCTGAGACAGTCACTTTCCTTTTGTTCCGTTAAACAAACATAAGTTTTTTATCTCTGTTGTAAGTTACTGGGGAAATTAAGCACTCACAGTCCAAATAGTTAACACGTCAACAAGCTGCCCCACCCGTTTAAAGACGTGGGGAATGGCGGCTTCAGAGTAGCAAGCAAACTGAGAAGTTGGGCAAAAAGGTTGCCTTCTTTAAAATTCTTTCTGCTTTTTCTACACTCTCTGCTCCAATGTCCCGGCTGACCACAGTAATAACACCTGCCCTCTCTCTTTGGACATTTACGTTTCTGTGGGTTTTCTGTGCTGACCTTAAAAGAAGCTGCTGCAATTTGTACTCTTGCCTTAACATCAAAATCTCTTTCCCAAGCAGTTAACCTGTCCAGGTTACTTCTAAGAGTTCTGTGAGACCAAGTCAGATCCAAAAATGGCAAAGCACTTCTGTAGTCAGCTATAAGGCCATCTGACCAGATGCGGACCAGCGGTCCTTTGTCATTGAGTACACTTTCAGAATCATCCACTATTCCACTGTACGTTACAGCTGACTGACAAAACCTCTCAGTATATTCATTCACAGTTTCTTCTTTCTTTTGTACACAGTTTGTAATTCTAGACCAATCTATCTTGGGTCCTAGGATATTCTTTAGGATTTTCAGAACACCTTCTCTCGATTCATCTTTTCTGGCATGTTGCAGTTCAGAAGTAACAGCAGACTCAAAACTGTTGAATTCAGATTCAGTTAGAATTTGAGACATTAACTGTGTGATTTCTGTTAACGACATGTCGTAGAGACGCATTTTGCTGACCAATGCTCTTCTAAATTCAGTGAACTGTGTGCGTGCTGGCGGTAAACTCTGGGACAGTCGCTCTATGTCTCTAGGTCCGAGCGTTGTAGCAACAGTTTGGATTTGAACAACAGAAGCACTGGAAGGGACACTTTCTGACTGTTCAATTCCCTGCTGTCTTTTTCTAGCAGCACACACCTTCACTGAATTTACATGCTTATCTGTTACTGATGGGATGTCTACATCTCTTTCAAACAATGCTTGTAAGTCAGGAAAAGTTTCATCTGACTGTTGGTCTTCAGTGTTACATTTGGCTGAGGCCTGGTTATGGCCCACCTTTGTCTTGAAACAGGACAATTGAGTCTGCAATTGTTTGTTCTGTTCATTTAACTTAGCAATACACCTAGCTTGTTCCTGTGCAATGGATAAACTATATTCTTTGTAACAACAGATAATGGCTTTCACATTGTTCTTGCGAATACTTGCTCCAAGCACTTTTTTACAATCTTCCATCGACCATACTTTTTCTGGGTGAATGCCAAATTTCTTTGTCAAATTCACTCTGACTGACTGAGTCACTATGGAGTCCATGTGCTCTCCTATCAATGACTTAAATTCACTATCTGACCACAATGGAGCGGCAAGGCCACTTTTCTCAGTTGTAGGAATCAACCTAGCATTTGTCACAACCATTTTGTGAGTTTCTTTTTTATCACACAAAACAACTAACTTTCTCTGATCAACAGAGGCTACACTTGTTTACACAGATATACTGTTAAACCTTCTTTGGTAGACCAAAGGAATTCCACAATATTACTAGCACTTTATGCTAATCTTCCCTGCTTGTACAGAGGATCAAACTTTCATCTCTAAAGTAATTTTTAGAGGGTAACACCACAAAACAACAACAAACAAACACAAACTATTAGCATGTTACGCTAATCTTCCCTGAAAGAAAATGGAAAGAATCTTTCACCTTCCAAAACTTTTAGAGGATGAGACCACAATAACTAGCACAAAAATGCTAATCCTTCTCTGTGAACAGAGGTTATCACCAAATATTAACACGTAATGTTAATCTTCCCTAAGTTTAGAGGATATCTTTCATCTTTAAAAGACCACTTTTAAAGGATAACTTGAGTTAATCAAAACACTACAGCTGTCTGGTAACTCTTTCTCTGACGGCGCAGAGGCTCAAATTGGTACTGGTCTGGTTCTTTGAATAGAGTGAAAACTCACCGAATCGTTGCTTGTATGAAAAGATTCAGTCTGGACCTCAGTCAGAAAAGTTCTTTTTGTTCTTGTTCTGGAACTCAGTCCGCTTTGAGATCTTGTTCTGCTTGAAGTTTTCAAGATTCAGTTGAGATTCTCTGTTGAAATCTTTTGTTGCTTGAAGTTTAAGTTTCTGGATTCAGGTAAGATTTCTCTATCCGGGTCACGGCACCATCTGTAGTGAAGTTTTTTATTCTTCCACGCAACAGACCAGGAGACTCTTGAGGTATCTTACACGCAGAAGTTCTTTATTGCGTAGCTGTAGTCATCTCAAAGATAGTCTAAGATAGTCTCAGATAGTCTGATTTAAAAGAACCTTACATTCTAATTTATACATTTCAAAGAGGGTGGGATTACATGAAGCTGGAGACACTGAGACAAAGCAAATGGTAATGCATGTGACCCTGGAACTCCAACTTCCAAGGCAAATGGTCTTAGACATTAACATACAGTAGCAGCTGTTCTAACATCAAACAGGCATTTTCACACGGTGCGACGAGAAACAGAAAAGGCATAGCTTTCCCGTGTGGTTCAAAAGACAGTCAGGAGTGTCATGCTGGGAACTCCTACTGTTTTCAGACTTTCTCCATTTAAAACATGAAATTAACCATGTTAATAAAATTTGTAATCTCACAATAGGTACTGTTCAACTGTGAGTGAAGGAATCTAAAACATTGATATGAAAATCACAATGTATCATTTTTAAAGCTGTGCTGTAGACTTGTACATGCTTTGTAAGTGGGAAAACCTGCAAAATCGGCAGTGAATCAAATACTTGTTCTCCCCACTGTATGTATACTGTGTTGTATCCATTTGAATGATTTCAATGGGACAGCTTACTTAAATCTGCTCTTAAAACATCAATTCTGGTTTTGATAGGATGATTTTTGTTTTCCTCAGGATAATCTGCTCATTGAAGAGCCTGCAGAAAAAGCAGACACAACAGATGATGCTGAGGTAAAACACTCTCATGTCCTCAGAATGAGATTAAAATGTCTACAAAGTGCATACTAGAGTACAGCTCACTTGAGTTGAAATGAAAACACAAACCTGGTATTTAAAGGCAGCGTCAGGACCACAGACTCTCTGCTCTGCAGCAGCTGTGTCAACAATATCAACCAACTTTCACACACTAATGGAAAGAATATTTGCCCAGACACACACCAACACACTCTCCCCCCTGTCATTTTTTGACTTCCTCCTTCACTCACACTGATGTATGTGTGTGAGGGTGCTGTAGACGTAGAAGGAAAGGTAAGCATGGGTCGTCCATGAACATACTGCAGCATTAATCTGTGTGTGACTGCGGTTCAGCTTGCATACTTTAGCAGGGTGGTGCTACTGTTCAACAGTTTTTAGCAGTCTAAGGCCGGAGACACGTTGGCCGCGTGGCGTTTTTGTTGCGTGGCGGCTGCATCGCGTTTTCTGTGTCTTTGCACACCAGAAACATGTCTGATGCGGCGTTGCTGCTGCCAGGTGACATAGAGGGACAGTCTACATTTGGTTTAGCAGTGTGTTGCTCTTGCCCTTACAACAACAATTTTAAACTCTTATCACACATCTTCCAAAATCTGAAAAATAGGGAAGTGGGCTGTCTGTTTATTTCAATAACATTTAAAAAATTTGTGTAGCTTTAAAGAGCCTATATTTAGCCTGATGGTGGACCATCACTCAGAAAACACACTGTTGTTATTGTAGCCTATCCTATCTTTAGATCCCATATAGGCCCAGAAGGTTTTTTTTTCTTCTTCATGTAATCACATTGTTAAGAGCATAAGATACAAATGGGAAAAAAAACCTAATATATATATATTATTCATAGGTTATGCTATGACCTCTGTAGTGGACACCAGGACTCAATTGTTTAAAAAATAAAAATGACATGAAATTATATATAGGCAAAAATAATGGCAATATTTGAAAATCTTATCAATTATAAATCATTTATTATTATTATTATTATAATGTTTAAATTACATTGATATCGGAGTTTGTCAAAACCTAGACTTTCAAACATCAAAATGTAATTTATTAATATGTATTTGTGTACAAAATGACATATAAACATTGTTTCCTATTCTATTTTTACTCTTGCGTGTTGTGCGAAAAATAGGTGTCGGTTCTATTTCTAGCATGCACGCGTTTTCCGCGCTACGGAAAGTTTTCTCCAAATTTTCTGCACATTTCTGGCCTGGTGTCAGTCCATGCCCTCCTTTTCACGTCTTTTCGCGCATGTCTCTGTAGGTTGTTGCGTCCGATCCCAGCAGTGGTGACAGTGTGACGGCCCTCAGTTCTGTGGGTTTGAATCCTGACCTGCTTCCTGAGAGCTTAAATACAGAAGGTGAGAATCTCCTTTTTCTGCTAGTGTAGTTTGAAATATGGATAAATCCCGTTTAGTCGTTTTAGATGTGATCAGAACCTATGAAAATCCAGGGCCCATGTTTTTCCAGTTTTTTTTCTCTTGAGATGCATCTTTTATGTCTATTATGCTTGATGAACTAATTATGATCCTCAGCAGTGGAATGTAACGCAGTGCATCAGTCACACGTGTGAGCTCATTCCCCATCTATTTAACAGCAAACAGATTGATCTCAGTAAAAAAAAAAAAATCTCTTCCTCCCTTAGAAGCAGAGCATTTCCAACAGAAGCTGGACGAGACGACAGTGTTGCTGAGGGAGCTGGAGAAGGTTCAGAAAGAGAGACTGAGTGCCAAACAGCCACCAAACATCATCTGCCTACTGGTTCCTACTGCTAAAGAGCTGCAGCTTGGTACGCACAAACACAATATGACCTTTGATGACTGGTTCACTGCTCAGATAATACTAGACTAACACTAACATTTGTCCAGTCTCGTTTTTTTTTTTTTTTTAGTTTTTCCTTACTCGAGGAGTTTTAGTGAGTCATTGTTGTTGCACATTAACAGACCTGTGGGTTTCAGCAGCTGTTTAAAAGCAGATATACTTTGCACAGTTTTGATTACTTCTAACCCCCACCATTCTTATTGTAGCGGAGAAAGTTACTGGTAACCTGGCCCAATTGACCAGTCAGGTGACCCCTGGTGACGTGTGCAGTGTTTATGGGATCAGAAAGGCCATGGGTGTCTCGCTACCCAACGATACCGCACAGGATACATTCACACACCTGACCACAGGTAACGTAAACACAGCACAAACAAGAAATGTTTGAGAAATGACTCTTGTTTGCTTTTTCTACTCAAAAACTTACATTAACTTACAAACTTACATTTACATTAGGAAAATGCGGGTAAATGTGTTTTCTGTTTCAGTGGGAGATATAATTGAACCCATGGAGGGAGTGTGTTGAGATCCTCATCACTTCAGTCTATCAGTCTGCTTATTCCAGATCGTCCTGCAATGGTGCTGTTTCTGATTTACTTTGGTTTCATTAAATAAACATCCTTTTTTAAGCATTTTGTGTATTTCCATTCTTAAGTTGCACAAATTGAACATTAGCAAGTGACTTGATACAGAAATAAATTGCTCATTTTAGTTCACCAAAAAAAATGTTCATCACTTTCTAAGACCTTTGTTCATCTTCAGAATACAAATGAAGATAGTCTTCTGCGTGACAATGTCAGCGGATAGCATTTTGTAAATGGCTGAATAAAATTCTAGCTATAACCTGAGAGTGGTTTATAGCGGCAGTTGTGCTCTCTGCTCTCTCATGCTTTGGGAGAATTAAGAGTAATCCTTAAAGGGATAGTCCACTTTGAAATTAATTTTTGATATGTTTTAGCTTACCTCAAGGGCATCCAAGATGTAGGTGTCTTTGTTTCCACAACAATTTTAATTTTAACATTTTTTGGTCAAACCGTTGTTGTCTGTCAGTCATATAATACAGGTCTATGGGGATCTCCTAAAAGAGCATGCACAGAGAAGTCAAAATTAAACATAATGACTCGTAAATGTAAGTACACACTGATGGCCTAAGACACGAAAGGAGCGGTTTGTGTGAGAAAACGAACAGTATTTATATCGTTTTTACCTCTTGTTAACGGCCGTCGAACTGATCTGAATCAGATGTTCAACTGAACCGTCTCCAGACGTTACGCCGGAAGTGATCTCTCGCGCATCTACGTCATGCATTGTTTACACGTAGATTTCGGAAGTTTTACCTTTCATTGAACATATTTAGATATATCGAAATCGTCTTCCATTGCGATTTCCCGTATATCTAAATAGCGAAAGGTAAAACTTCCGAAATCTCCGTGTAAGCAATGCGTGACGTAGACGTGCGAGAGATCACTTTCGGCGTAAAGTTGGATACGGTTCAGTTGAACATCTGATTCAGATCAGTTCGACGGCTGTTAACAAGAGGTAAAAACGATATAAATACTGTTCGTTTTCTCACACAAACCGCTCATTTCGTGTCTTAGGCCATCAATGTGTACTTACATTGACGAGTCATTAAATGATGTTTAATTTTGACTTCTCTGTGCATGCTCTTCGAGGTGAACCCCCTAAAACTGCATTATGACTGACAGACAACAACGGTTTGACCGAAAAATGTCAAAATTGAAAATGCTGTGGAAACAAAGACACCTACATCTTAGATGCCCTTGAGGTAAGCTAAAACTTATCAAAAATGAATTTCAAAGTGAACTATCCCTTTAAAGGAAATGAGACCAAGCCCTATGAATGTTATTACTTGTGTTGCCACTGTTGCTTTGATCTGAAGCCAAAGTAAATTAAGTCATTAATTACTCACCCCCATGCTGTACCAACCCCGTAACGCCGCCTTCACACTGGCAGTTGAAATCAGCTCCGATGCGGCTGCGAAACGACCGGAAGTCATTCATTTCCTATGGAGATTCGCAGACCGCATGGGAATGGGTCCGAAACGGGTCCGACCGAGTGCGGTGCGAAGAAAATCGTGTCCGTTGGTCATCCGGATGCGTTCAAAAATTTGAACTCCTGCGAAAAGCTACGGACGGTTCCTATCCGACAATTCCAGCGGAAGTTGACCGTTGCTATGGTACTGATAAACAAACCTGAATTATTAACTTTTAATAAAATAAATATTGATTTTATAACGATAAGTTGTGATGTCATTTTTTATTTTCATGACTTTCTAACGTTTATAAGGGCAGTTAATACAATTAAATTGAAGGTAGACATTGAACTATTGACCACTATATCACATTTTTTAGCCGACCTGACATTTCAACGTCCTGGGCAACTTTCCTCACGCAGCATAACCCTAATCAGAGAGATCATACAGACCTGACAGAATCAAACTTTAATCTCTCCGCCATTTTTGTTCTACCCGCGTCCGACGCTTTTCACTGTGTAGTACGACGTCCGTTGGGAACGTATTGTATTACGGAGCTGATTTCAACTGCCAGTGTGAAGGCGGCGTAAGACCTTCGTTCATCTTCGGAACACAAATAAAGATATTTTTGATTGAATCTGAGAGCTGGATCAGTCCTACATAGGATGCCTAAGGGACTGGCTCTTGACGGCCAATAAAGTCATTAAAGAAAAGGTTTAAATATTCCATGTGCCTACAGCGGCTCAATTATAAGTTTATCAAGCGACGAGACTACTTTTTGTGCGAAAAAAACATAAATAACGACTTAATTCGACTATTCTATTACTTCCTTATGGGCGCATGCGCGAGAACTGAGACGAGGACGTTCTTCTCCTTCGACTACTTTTTGTTACCGGCTGCTCCGCTTAGGAGTTTTACCGCCACCTACCGTATAAAATGATGATCCATATATAAGGCGCTCCGGATTATAAGGAACACTGTCGTTTTTTTAGAAGATTAAGGGCTTTTAAGTGCACCTTGTA
This sequence comes from Pimephales promelas, assembly GCF_988280905.1. Lineage (NCBI taxonomy): Eukaryota > Metazoa > Chordata > Actinopteri > Cypriniformes > Leuciscidae > Pimephales > Pimephales promelas. The sequence goes on along the minus strand of NC_142769.1, from coordinate 31,004,353 downwards.
GTGCGGAAAATACGCTAATTGAAAAGCGTATGTACAGCGCGAATCTTCCTCTGCTTGTAAACAGAAAGTTTTGCGCTTCCAGCTATATCAGCACATCATCTTATACGGTAGGGGGCGGTAAAACTCAGAGATGGGATCAAGTCACACATGTGCAAGTCTCAAGTAAGTCTCAAGTCTTAACCGTCAAGTCTCAAGTAAGTCCCAAGTATTTTTGGGGGGGGCAAGTCAAGTCAAGTCACAGGCTATGTCAAGTCAAGTCAAGTCTTGTAGTAGGTCAAGTCACCTTATTATTGTAATTTTACATGCAGAATCTGATCTTAATAAAGTGAAAAGACAAGATAAGTATTTGCCAGTAAATTACAATAATTTGGATTTGCATTGTAAATACTCATGTTCAGTAAAATACATCATGGAATCAAACAAAATTGTAACTTAATAAAATTATTTATTTTTCACTTCTGCCAACAGTGTTTGAAATGTTTTAAATTTTCAGCAATTTGAAATGTTTTTAAATGTATCAGCAATGGCGGGGTAACATCACTTCTGTTGATGTTCAAACAAAACAGAGAGCTAGCTGGCTACTCCCTCCCATGCAATTGAAACTCTTCTAAACGTGCATCTATGGGCATCAGTTTGGTTTGAAATGGACAGAGGCGCATTCGGAAGTGCATTTGGGTACAATGACGCATTCATTTACTAGCTTACTAATTTAAAGAAATAAAAATGTATACAAAAATGAGATGATGTCCTGACTTGTTTTATGAAAAAAGCCTTAAGTTTTCAAAAAGCATTAGACATTACTCACTTACTCCCAGTAATTACTCCCAGTCAAGTTTGATAAAAATAAATTTTTAGTTTATTTTTATTATTTAAAATGCATTTAAGAAAATATATTAAAATAAACCTGATTTATTGTTGACTGGTGTGTGTTTAAAATTTGTGTTCAGAATAAAATAGAACTGTTCAAGCAAGTTGTAGAAATCCTCCCTCCGCAACGTTATAGGTTGCTACAAGACAAAGTGCAGTAATACACAAACAAAGAAACAGAGAGAAAAAGGTCTTTAAAGTTTTTATACCAGCCAGTATGTTATGGGTAGATTATGTGGTAATGCATCTCCGAAATGGGACATAATTTAACCCAGATATTTTTTCACAAGACAGAACACATGTCATAAAGCCCATTACAAGTCTTAAAACTGTAGTATACGATGTTGAAAATCGGTCGAGAGAGCCTGAAACGGGAGGGAAGTTTTGAAAAACTCATCCCGCCTCTCCACACACACCCCTCTCCCTTCTGCTACCTGATCCCTCCCACAGGGAAACGAATTGAACAACGTCACTCAATCAAGTTGTCATCATCGGAATGACACGTTTGAGATCACGCCTACGCAAGATTAGCAACACATGAAATGTTCTACACTACCCACCACCATAAGTATGATATCAATAGTAGTATTGCTAAGGTTTTGAGTAATTGTTATAGCAGCATACAGCGCATCTTTTTGAAATTCCGATCGGCTCGAACAGAAACCCGCTAGGCATACTGCAATATATTCAAGCACTTCAAGAAATATATTTACTTTGAACCGTGATACAGGTGATGCTAAACAGCTAACATTCCAATGCCGACCGGCAGCATTAGCAAGTTTTCAGACTGATAAAAAGCTATTTATGTAACACGTCACACCATATAAGAGTACAAATAAATGTTTACCTGCTCAACAAAAAGTCAGCCGTGTCAGCGTCGGTCTTCAGTCCCAGATCTCGCTGAAGTTTCCTCCATCGGTCAATGGTGAACCCTATATTTATCCAACTCAACTTTCGGCGTTCTTCACATTTTCTTTTCGTCTCTGCTTTTTCCTCAAACGACTTTCTCTTCCGTCCTAACTTTCTTGTAGGGGCAAGCAGGGGACGCTTGCTGATGTATTTTTCGTTGTTATCCATTGCTGTCTGATGTGCTACTTAGCTAGCTACCATGTGCGGTCACCTGCTAACGTGCGCGATTCTCATGACGCAGAAGGGGGGCGCGGTCGGGCGTGGTTGGGCGCGGTCGGGGTGGAGACGCGAGCTCCAGGCGGAGTTTCAAGTGTAGCTGGTGATTGGATGAGAGCAGTTGACCAATGTAGCTTTGCGCTCGCAAAGCTTCCATTGGTCAACTTTTATGTGGCTTTACAGCCAATAGAGTGAATGGATTTTTTTCGTTCTTTTTTCTATTTATATTGTTAGGATTATACTATATAACCATAAACAGCATCTAAACGAGGATATTAACAATGAACAATCTTTGAAATCGTATACCCTAGCTTTAACTTACATTAGCTAGCTAACTACGAGCGAGCTAACCAGATAACATTAACAAATTGACAAGCACTTACTGGGCAGAATGGCTCTTCAAATAACGGACGAAATTGGAGGTTGTCGTCTGGCTGTCCGCGATCTTAACGTTGCATGTCTTGCAAAGCGCTATTCTTTTGCCATCTTGTTTTGAGAAATTCTTGAAGCCGAAAGCAACGACCCTCGGTATCCCTCCGGCTGACATGTTGATGTGATATCTGATGTAAGTGGCCGTGGTGTGCGTAAGGTATGAGAGGGCATGACTGATGATCTCGTGATCCAGTCATGACAGCGCTATTCTCAGCCTGCGCTCCAGCTGGATCAACTTTTTTTTTTTTTTTTACATAATTTATATATTTTATATTCAAACTGAAAACATGATGTGATTAACACTCAAGTCATTCAAGTCATCGTGTCTCAAGTCAAGTCAAGTCCCGAGTCTTTAACTCCCAAGTCCGAGTCAAGTCTCAAGTATTTTATTTTTTGTCAAGTCAAGTCACAAGTCATAAAAATAGCGACTCGAGTCGACTCGAGTCCAAGTCACCAAGTCACAAGTCCCCATGTCAACTCCTAAGCGGAGCAGCCGGTAACAAAAAGTAGTCGAAGGAGAAGAACGTCCTTGTCTCAGTTCTCGCGCATGCGCCCATAAGGAAGTAATAGAATAGTCGAATTAAGTCGTTATTTATGTTTTTTTTCGCACAAAAAGTAGTCTCGTCGCTTGATAAACTTATAATTGAGCCGCTGTAGGCACATGGAATATTTAAACCTTTTCTTTAATGACTTTATGGGCCGTCAAGAGCCAGTCCCTTAGGCATCCTATGTAGGACTGATCCAGCTCTCAGATTCAATCAAAAATATCTTTATTTGTGTTCCGAAGATGAACGAAGGTCTTACGGGGTTGGTACAGCATGGGGGTGAGTAATTATAACGTATTACGAATAATTTTTGGGTGAACTAACCCTTTAAGTGTAAAATGATTTATTCTCACAAACACTGGTACAGAAAGGCAGCACATAATCTCAAACCGTGTAAATTCAGTCAATCTAAATAGAATGTTTATGGCCATGGCTTTATTAGACACAAATACTTGCCACTTTCAATAAGCATTCTCTTGGAACAGAAACAGACCTTTTGAGCAAATCAATTTACTGCGATGAGAGCTGAGATTCATGAGTACATCCATTAGTGAATATACAAATTCAGATGAGAGAAGCCACAGAGCTATTTGGTCAAGATCTGAGAAAGACAATGGGAAATCGATGAAAGTACACTTTCACTTTAAGATCGTTCATTTTCATTCATTTACATGTATTCCCCAGGTATATGTAAACATAACTTAATCGTTTAATCGGTAGAATATTATGAAGCTAAGGAAGGCCCATATCCAAAATCCACAATCTCAACTCAAAGGCAACAGCAAATCAACACTGAATGTCAACATTTGGCATTCAAAACACTTTTTTTTTTTTTTTTTTTAAAGAAAACACAAAAAAGCATCCGCAGTATGTAGATTCAAGGAAGAATAGGCATCCACTATTTTGTTGCTCGAAAAGTTGATAATAAAGGACACATTATTTCAAATGACTGAAGAAATTCTAGATATTTTCACATCTGTTCATTTGTTATAATGAGTTTGTGTGGGTCAGGTGTTCCCTCTGTCGACAAGTTCAGTCATCCCAAATCAGTCTAAATCCAACAGGATCAAGGCCACTATGACAGCAGTACTCAGAAAGTCTGAGAGCAATACTGAGAACTAATATTTTCCTTCAGCGAACTCAAGTAACCCACTCTCTGTGGTCTGTGTCCCATAAGAGGATCGCACAGTTCAGCTTGTGTTCATGTGAGATGTGTGTAGGTATACGTCGCTGCATATCTGAGAGTTTCAGGTCTCCAAATGCTGCCAAAATAAACTAACATTTCAAATTCAGATAAAAATGTGCAGTTCTTTAGACATGCTCTAAAGGAACAAATCCAGTAGCAATAAAACATTCTTGAAAAAAACCCCAAAGAGATCACATATAGGTCCGGAGTCTGTGTGTGTGTGTGTGTGCGTGTGTCTTTGTGTGTTTGTGTGCGTGTGTGAAGCTGTCAGTCTCAGCTCAAACCAATGCCCTGCTGTTTGCTGAAATCTGTGCACACAAAGAAGGTTTTGAGCTCTCCTTTGCCCTTCACATTGATCAGGCCACGACACTCACATTGGTAGCCCAGCTTCTGCAGGACATCTGATGTCTCCTCTGTCACCTGCAACACAAACAGATGTCATAGAAAAACTGATCCTCATTCCATGTTTTAATGAGGGCAAATCAATAAGCTATAAGCTATTTGGAAAATCTAGACATGAGAAGAGAATTATCATCATAGCTGATTTAGAGATGTGAAGTACTGTAGAGCTCAATCCCAATTCACCGCTTTTACACGTTCACGTCTAGTGGTAGGGAGTCACGATTCTTGTTGAGATCGAGGGGTAGGGCTACAAAGCCCTCGAAACGGAGATTTTTCAGAGGCACCCTCCAAACGGAGGGCTACAAGAAAGTTCACAGAATGCATCGCAAATCACCGGCGAGATGGCTTCGCAAACGGTTAAACATTTAAATTTAGCGCCAGATGATACCACCATGCACTTTATTTACTCTTATAATAACACTTTAGTCGTTTAAATTAAGAAATGAGATAATAAATTACCTTTCCGAATCAGAAAAGACATACATTTCGAGGAAGGAATGTTATAATCATGGAGAAATCTTGTAAAAACTCCGTAACGGCAGAGCCATCACCGACGACTGATGACGTATCGGGTTCCTGAAGGGTTGTTCCATTTCCTAGAGGAATATTTCATCCACTTGGCCCTTGTAACTCTCTTTTAAAGGCCAAGCTTGCTCTGCATTTTTAATGACTATTTGAGCTTTTATCTTTTATCTACAGTATATTTTATGTATTTATGTACTGTGTATTGATGTTTTTTTTTTTTATCATATTATGTGTTACCACCATGGGAAGTGCAATTTAAATTGTGTTGTTCTAGGCAATGACAATAAAAGGCAATTCAAATTCAATTCAAGGGGTACACTCGAAAACATGGGGTAGGGCCAAGGGGTGAATTGGGATTGAGCCTTAGAGTTATTCAATTCCTACCTGTATTTTCCCCAGCTCTCCAGTGCTTTCCATCCGACTGGCCACATTCACAGTGTTTCCCCAGATATCATACTGTGGTTTCCTGGCTCCAATCACCCCAGCAATCACTGGGCCATGGTTTATACCTGCACAAACACACGCAGATTAATGGAAAAAACTCTTGAAACATGACATCTGCGTTTTAGTTTACTATGACTGTGCTAATAGTGCATGATTTTGGGGTTTGGGGGGAATCGAAATGCGATTTAAAATGCGCAAAAAAAAAAAAAAAAGGTTTGCTGTGCTTGGTTACAAATTTTTTCCAGAGTTTGAGAGTATACAACGATATGATTATAAAATAATAATAATAATTAAAATGATTATTAATTTGATCACTATTATTACTAAATAAAAATATAAAACAAAATTTGAAATAGTATTATTGTAACATTTCACATAAGCTGTGCAATAATAATAATAGTACAACTGTTAAATTACAATAATAATATTTAAGGATGTCTTAATTTCTTCATTTCAAAGATGTGAACATGGTTTCCAGGTTGCGTTCACAATTGCTTGTAACATGCACACTTAGCATTGAGCTCGTGTGGAGCAGCATTAAGTGTTTTTAGCCAGCTGAAAACGCTAGATGCTCTGCTGAAAACGGCTAGCTTTGGGTGTTTGAGAGCTTTTGGGCAGCGCAGCATTTTTTCAGTTGAGACGCTTTGTTGCTATGATACAGAATATCTGCAGCACAGTTTACTTGTAACTGAGTTCGTAAATAATTTGTTTCATACTAAAAAGTTCATTTTCATCCATTTTGCTCGGTTAGCTCTGCTGGTGGATGTCGTTGTACAGAAAGAATGTTGAGACAGTTGGTCGTGTGGTATTAGCCCCGCCCCTCCTCCACTATGATTGGACGGCTGGGTAAAAAGTGACAGTGATGAGCACTGTTTCACCCAATGTTGAACATTTTTCAACTCTCGACGACCTGTAAAAAACACAGAGTGCTCAGCGCTTCAACGTGGAAGAAAAACGCTCAGCGCCTTGTTACGCTCATGACGTTTTAAAGAGCACCTATCATGGATTTTTGAAAACGACTGTTCATGTGGTGTGGAATATAGCTCTTAGGGAATGAAAACATCCTGCAAAGATTTATATCTGAAAGTGCACCATATATAAAGTTATTGTCTTTCAAAAGTGAGAGTCTATGAAATGAATTGTTTTTGAAACGAGTTATTAGCTGTTACAATCGTGACGTAGATAGGTCATTGGCCGCTCCCAACAACTGCGCGCGTACGGAAGTGTAAACTTGAAGTGACATCTAGAACACATTCAAATACTTCAGCTGAATCGCATCATGTCGAGAAGACGCTGTGTTTTACATTGCAAACACCGTTCAGCCACTTGTTTCCATTGTCCAGGGACGAGCATGTGAAGAATCAGTGGTCAGAGTTCATATTTGCAACGCCCGAACCTTGTGTTCTCATAATTTTAATGACAAATCATTCAAATTCAAAAACCTAAATTAATTCAAATGTGGATTCGCATTTCGCAAGCCGGTTGTTCCTGAAGGAGGGCTCAGTATCCAGTGTATATGGATCAGGTTCGTCCTCCTCCGAATCACAATCTGTAAGTATTATTAATAATGTTTGCTATTATGTTTTCTGTAGCATGCACAATATAGTTATATTGTGTTGTGTGTGTTGTGTACACTCCGCACAGCTTCTAAGCGGGGTAAAGTTAGTTTTGTTTTTGATATTCACCAGACATTCATTGAAAAATGGCAGTTACCTCCTAAACGACTTAGCCAAGTATGACTTCGCTAGGGCTCCAACTAACGATTATTTTGATAATCGATTAATCGGACGATTATTTTCCGATTAATCGATTAATCGGATAAAAATTGTATTTGTTTTTTTGTTTTGTTTATTATAACTAAATAAAACCCTAAATCAGGGTTGTGGTGAGCAGGGTGAGGCCTCATTGATCTGATAATTACTATTTTGTGTGTTAAACAATCTACTTAATACAGACAACTTCATTATAAAGAAAAACAACAAATAAAATATATATATGACCATAACCTATGACAAAAATGCTATTGTAAACTAGATTAGTGGATAATATAATAAGCACTGCCCTTCACAAGCCCCCACAATGTGAGTTTCGCCGGGAAAGCTCGCTCTTTATGGAGACGCGAGTAAGCGGCCGTGTGGAAAGTGCACTTTTTCTGACATGTTTGTTCAAACACTATATACAATTTTCAACACTTGACAAGCTATAATCCTGGTTATGGGCATTCCGTTGCAGACAATCTCTGCCTACAGTTTACCAATAACAACTAACTGGGTCATTTGACCAATCGCCACAGATTCGCGTCACTCAAAGGAGGTGTTTGGGAAAATGAATCGTCGAACGAATCATTTTGGGAGTCGTTGAGCAAATCAGTTAAAAATAAATGCATATTATAAGACAAATAAAGTGTTTTTTATCCTTGCATGCACGTTAAACTGTTTTGGGGAACTCCTAAAACAAAAATAGGAACATTTCAAATGCTATGATAGGGGCTCTTTAAGAAACGAGGCGCCCCCATTGAAAACAATTGAAAAAATACACCATATGCGTGAAAAAACACTTTGCTGGACACACTGGATAAAGCTGCTTGTGTGTTAAAGAACACAGTGTCTAGCTTCATTCTAAAATACACAGCACATCTATTTATTTAATTAACTCATAGTCTTTGAGTAGCCCTTGTTGCTTAGTGACAGTAAAACTGTTTTTGAACCTCAATATAATTTGACTTACAGAGTACTTGATTTCTTTTAAAGCATAAAAACAGATCCAGTGATGCAGTGAGTTTCATCCTAAAGTGACAGCTGGAATGTTGTTTTACTTTTATAATAAAGTCTTTTAGAAGGGATTTGTGTCTGTTGTTACAGTTTGATCAGATCTCAGCCACAGATGGGTGATATGTTCTCATACTCTTAAATGGAGCGTTTATGAAGAATTTCATGCCAGTTCCCTGAGCGCATCTGTTATCACTGAGCTGCTAAAGATGCCTGAGTTCTTTCTTATGAGCTGCCTTTGTTTTTTAATGAGATTTTCAGCTACATCCTGTATATATTGGTTTCATTTTTAACCCTTAATTTAAAAGCCAGAGCTGTAAAGGCTAAAATGAAAGATCTCTTGAAATACCTGGAGATAAAGTGTCCTCCAAGCAATAACTGAGTAATTAACAGTGATGTAGAATTAAGGGTTTTGTAGCCAGACTTACCGACGCGAAGCCTGAATGTGTTGAAGGAGTGTCTGTTGATGCCATCCAGCTTGCCGATCAGAGCGATTGCGAACTCCACCATGTTTCCTATCTGTGCATTCTGCCTCTCACGGTCCTGAAAGCACACACAACAGAGCTCAGAGATACATAAATGATGTAGCTTGAAGGACACATTTATAAATGCAGAGTGAGCAGGGGTCAGAGAATAAAATGACTTGCATGGACAAAAGGAATTTTATTTTGGTTTAAAAATGTGCAGCCTCCAATTTTTATCACCTTATTCATCAAGTGCACCTCAGTCACAAATGCCTTAGAGTCTTGAAAAGACACTTTTCATTTTCCATTACAATGTAGTCAAGGTGAATATAAATCTTAAAGCACTATGTATTATTGAAATACTTTCAGCATGTTAACTTTGAAGCTGTAATTTAAAAAATAGTTTAACACCGTCTACATTCCAAACAAGAGCCGTGTAAAACACTAATTTCTAAGCCATATCACAAAAGTAGAGACAGATCTGTTATTCCATATTGTGATCAACAACACACTACCCTTGCAACTAAATTGAACATTTGAGTGAAACAGATTATCGGAAAGAAAAAATGCAGGACTTGTTTCTATCCATCAATTGCTGAGAACAGACTAAACGAAGCTCCAAATGTAGGTTTGGGAACTTGAGCTGAGCTTCGTAATCGAGGCCCCTTTATGGACAGACTTCAAATTACATTTAATGTGTGGCTTAATCAGAGTTATCTAAATTGAATTCACAATGTTTTGCAATTCATTTTTAATTAAAATGTATTTTTAAGTAATCCTAAAGCAAAGCCTCAGGATATGCGAATGCCACCATTACTGATTGGTGCATAGTGACATATGGCACATTTAAAATGCCTGCATTCCATTTAGAAGCAAATATGTGCGATAAAAGCTACTAAAGTATGACAGCAAAAGCTGACAAATTAACTTAAAACAAACAGTGGTAACAGTGGGCTACAATTAGTATGATAGAGAGCATCCATCTCTCTCTCTCTTTTATTAATTGAATATACAAGATACATGGTGTATTTTATGAATGCATTTGTGAGAGTTGTGGTTTAAATTAGCTTTGATTACATTTTTTGTAGACTACTTAACGTCGTGCAGTAAGTACCTGGCTGCTCTGCTCCGGAGGTCCACTCAGTCCTGCCGCAGCCATGTACGTGCTGCCGATGGTTTTAATCTTCTCCACACTGCTGAACTTGGGCTTAGACAGCAACTGCAGATAAATAGAAGAGGGAAGGGCAGAGTAGATGTCAATGTTTCCGAGCAGTAGAAATTCATGCCGAAATGTTATCTTACAATAAATGGAAGAGAGAGAGAACGGGAGGATAATAATAACTGAAAGAAACGGGACAGCAGCCATACCACACTGAAACTTAACACTAGTAATAAGTGAAGTAAGCCAAGCATGGACCTGTATTTAGATCCTAAACATGAAATCAGTCAAGCCAGGGCTTTGTTCGCAGCTCACAGAAATAAGCAGCTGAAGTGATGTGAGTGTACAACAATGGCTGCCTCATTTCATCAAACTACACGAATGATTACTTGGGTGACGCCCTTGGAAGCTCTTCAGATGTTGGCAGAGAAGCACTATTCATATACAATGATTCATCCAATCAATTAAGGGAATGAGAAGAGAAGAGAAGGGAAGGGAATGAGACGTGACATCACTCTGACCTCGTCAAAGTCGGCGATGATCTCATTGAGAAGCCTCAAACACTCCAGTCCTTCTTTATTGATGTCACACTCCGTGTAGAACTCTTTGAAGTCCGGCACAGAGGCAAACATCACACATACGCAGTCATATGACTTATAGTACAGGTCCTGGAGAAGAGGATCGGAAAGACACATGTGGCAAGAGTTCAATGATTCAGTGTAATTATTATTCACATGCCACAACAGAAACAACAACATGTTTTATGAAAGGATATTCACAGACTCACAGATGACATGAGGTTCAACTTATACCACACGTAACATGAATAAAATGTTCATCAAATAAACTGGGGATAAATAAAATCAAGGGAGGAACAAGACTAAATGTATTGAAATATGAATTGTTTCACAAATGAAAAATCTCCAAATAGACAGAAAGACCAAGGTTTTGTATCACAACTTTTTTTCAACACTGACAGTGACAAGAAATTTTTCTTGAGCAGCAAATCAGCATTTTAGAATGATTTCTGACACTGAAGACTGGAGTAATGGCTGCTGGAAATTCAGCTTTGCCACCACAGGAATAAATTACTTTTTCAAAATATATTAAAATAGAAAACAGTTATTATTTTAATTTGTAATAATATTTCACCATATCACTGTTTCAAATAAATTCAGCCTTGAGCAGTGGAGACTTTTTTAAAAACATAAAAAAAAAATCTTACTGACCAGCAGCTTGGACAAGCAGGGACAACTTAAAATAATTTCTGGACAGTGAGAATACGAAAAATGACCCAATCATTGCAGTACTAGACAATTGTAAAATTCAATTCTTAAAAAAAAAAAATCTTTGAAAGAGTGCAGATCAGGGAGGAATAAAAATATATAAATATCTGTGAATATTTCAGGCCATTTTTTCGACCTAAAGTTTTGAATCTTTCTTAAATATGAAAAGGTAAATTATGGACTGTGGTTGAAAATGGTAGAGGGGTTAGCATAAAATACTGTGTAGGGTGACCTAGTATTCTTTGTATAGTCTACATTGTAATCAGACAGTAATGATTGGAACGGTATTTTATGATATGATCTTGTGTGGTAAATGGCAGTGTTTCCCAACCTTTTCATCTTGTGTTGTGCCACAGTCCAATCTGTACAAATGCCTCTTACAAATGCTAATTTTACACACATTATTTTGTTTTCTTTCCTTAAAAAGATCTGCAAAGCCATAACATTATTCATAAATAGTACTTTTTGTCTCTTTTTAAATATTCAACAAAGTAAAATCCAAATCTTTCCAAGTGACCTCTGGAACCGGCTCAGGTACCCCCGGTTGGGAAGCACTGTTGGGAATATGTCTGGTCTTGTATGGGAGACAGAAGCACATGATATACAGGTTCACCCAACTCACTGGAAGCTGGTTCCTACCTTGTACTTCTGGTTTAGTAAAGAGATAGTGGACAGCAGCCCCACCTCATTCTTTTTGTTCTCGCCCACGAAGAGAGCAGCCACGTGCGCAGGGAGAACATTTTCCAAAAGCAGACGGTTCAGGTTTTCGCACAGCTCGACTTCTTCCTTATCGGCCAGGTTCTTGTTCTTCAACAGGAAGTCTTGACGACAACAGCGCTCATTCTGAAGGGAAGAGAGAGTATAGAGCAAGGGTGGGTGAGACTTTCTCTGCTCAGTATTACTGTGTGTGTGTGTATGTGTGTAGCATGAGGTGTGTACCTGGTGGGATATGAGCAGCATGGTAAAGAGGAAGAGTGTGATGTAGATGAAGCTCATGATTTGTGGGTGCTTCATAATTCCTGCTTTGCACAGCCTCAGACTGTCCTCTACACTACAACTGACAAACAATGGACATGATTTTAACAGAGAAGCACATAAATGAAAATCCTTGCCCACACAGATTATTATTAAAAACAATCTATTGTTTTAAATGTCCAGTACGAAACAAGTGTGTATTTATTTTGAGATTTGCTAATGATAACATGTAACAGTGCTCAAATATTAATAGAATAACTAAGTTGACAGCAAAAAACAGGGGTAATATAAGCATCTACAATTAAATATACATTTATGAAAGTGTTATGAAAAGTATAAGAAGTATAAGACACATGCATGCGTATTTGTGAGAGTGTACCAGCTGTGGTTGGCATAGAGCAGGCAGCTGTAGTTGCTGAAGAGATTCCCCTGGGAGTAGAAGATGATGATGTAGGAAATAGCTGAGACGATGAATAGGAAGACCACCTTCAGCTCCAAACTCACCCTCAAAAACACGCCACAGGCGATCAACGCCAATATACAATTATATACTGAGTACTGGAAAGACAAACCATACAGAAACTCCATTAATCATTTTTCTATTGTTTCTTTGGCAACAAGACAGCAGTTATAATACTCTCATAATATAACATCAGGGCTATGACACATACTTATTTATAAAGATGATAAAATAGTCAATTAAATCATGTAATAAATAATAATGTAAATCATTTTTAGTGTTATGATGTGGGTTTGGGTTAGTTGGTTGTATTTATATTAGCTGTATACAACAATAACAGAAGTTTAGGCCATTTGTCCATTTAGGCCATGTTTCCATTTAGATAAATTAAATAAAAGTGCTTGATACTCACAGGCAAATACGATAGGTCATCTTTGACAGAATCAGGAATGTTGCTGTTATTTTGTAGCCGAGTGACACATAAATTCTCCGGGTGACACTCCAAATACTGTGGAGTGAAAGACATTTTTTAGGGGAAAAAAATGTCAACAGGTGGTACAGTACTTACAGTGAGCTTACCTAGAAAGAACTGGCTAATATAATATAAATACATGGGTTATGGGTAGGTTTGGGGTTAGTACCTAGTTATTACCCAGTAATTGTAAGTACTATAATCAGTACATAATATGTACATGGGTAACAGGACTGTAAAAGGAAGCGTTACCAACTCTTTTTGTAATGCTTCAGTGAAAACATACGTATACCAACAATATTGTCTGAGGACCTAAGCATAAAAAGTCTAATTTCTGTTGTGTGTGCGTTTTTAGTGTATTACACAACATGAGACACTAAACTAAATAATGTATTTGTGACATTTATTGCCGTGACAGAAAGGCTGAGCATTACCAAGTTGAACATGGCGATGATGACTATGATTGCGGTGGCTACAGTTGCCAATGGGAGGCGCAGAAAAGGCCTCTTAACCACTGCTTCTGAAAGAGCCGAGAGCCACGTGCATGACTTCAGCTTCTCTGGAAACTGCCTCTGAGCAAGAAAAAGAAGGGAAAAACAGCTGTTCAAAAAGAAAGAAAGCTGATTTGACCTGAGCGAAAGCTCAAGGTTACTGAAGCCAGAGAGTGTTGGAAAAAAGCAACAGTGTATTTGAATGGCGACACTAGGAGTATTTCAGTTTGCAACATTGTAGCAACTGTTTTTAGTTCTTTTACATTCTAATATAATTCAGTGCCAACAATGGACACAGCATATGACATTCTCCACATCACAGCATTGTGCACAGCAAGGGAGGCAATGCATGCTCCAGCATCTACAAAACCACAAAAATACCCCAGAAACCGTCAGGCCAACTGAATGGGTGTGCTGTGGTGGTCTAACCTGTATATGACTCGCAAAACAGATGCACAGAATCAAAAGCAGAAAACACCCCAATACCACAAACGTCAGCCCCAGCTCTTTACGCCTAACAGAGAGAGAGAGAGAGAGACAAATAAAGATAGTTATATTTACTCTCAGGGCAAATGATTGTAGCACATGAAGACACACGTTCAGCACCAAAGTGTTAAATTGAGCCTGCATATGGGGTTCGCTTGAGTTCATGCCACTTACTGTTTGGTAACAAACATCTGGATGATGAAGATGCAGATAAAGATGAAGGTGGCACAACCAATGTAATATTTAAAGCTTGGCATCTCTATAGTCCTGTACTGAGAGAACCACATACACGCATTTGTTTAATTTCTTCATTTCTTTTTAACATGTAGACAACACCAGTGGCGTAGCGCAAATTCACAGGGCCCCTCTCTTTTTGTGTGTGTGTGTGGGGGGGGTGGTAATTTTAGCGTACTTGTTTATTTAGCTACTCATTTATTTAAAAATTGACTTGATTTTATCACAGGGAATGATGCGTGCAAAATCTGAATTTCTGTCCATAATTTTGCGAGTAGTTGTTGATGAAGGAAATTTTCGCACAAAATATTGGAAATATTTACATTTTAAACCATTAAGGCGAGTCAGTGGATATCACACGAGCAATGTGCAAACTTTGCTCTAGAGTTATGGCGGTGGAGAAGTCTCAAACCCTAGTCAATTATTCACTACAGAAAGCAAAAGTAAAAACATCTGACGATGAAAGCCGAATCATCAACCTGCTGATAATGGTAAAGGCCTATATAACTGTCTTAATTTTTATTTCTTAAAATTTCTCTTGTGGCACAGAAGTACTGAAAAAAAATTAGAAGAGAAGTATTTTGTTTTAAACAAGTTGTTTTTGAAATGAGGAGTAAACTAATTTAACTAATCTTTTATTTTCCTCACAGCTGTATGGGGTGATGCGCCATAAAATCATTGTGGAGAAACTGAATTGTAGCTAATAGCCTATTAATTCAACGTAATAATAATAGTAATAATTTATTATGCCTACATTAAATTGGAAATGTCAAATCCACTTTATAAGGCCGATAGCTGATGCTGATCATCTACTGATCATCGTCTATCGACACATCAGCGCATCCTGTCTATTAGCTGATTATCGTCTATCGGCACAAGGGCACAGGGGTTTTCGCAGGGCCCAACAAGTGGGGCACCCTCGCACTGCGTGCCCATCCGCCATGCCACTGGACAACACATGGCTAACACATACATTCCAGAAGTTACAGCCCTCAGGAAAACACTAACCTGCTTTTCAAGGTCTCGTTTAGTAAACCACAGCGTGAGGCCAGAGATCTCTTCAGACTTCACCCACTTTCTGGACACACACAAAATCTTTCTTCACTCGTTTTCATACGCATTAAATGTGCATCTTTAACCAAACTGAACTTAATTCCATTCAAAATTATTTAATGTGCTTGTTTATGTAAGACTAACTTGCTGGAGCTCAGATCATTGATGGTGGTGGTCATCTTGTCGTGAAGCTCTTCATCAAACTTAGTCTTCTGTGATTTATTCCTACAAGGACAATAGACACAGATCACAGAGACAAGAACTCACTTGGATTCATGAAGTAACACACAATGCACATGTCTAAATGTGCATGGGCACTGTGGGATAGAATAGATGTTTATAGCTGTTGTCATGCTGTTATTGAGTTATATTTGACTGCAGCCAGTACAAGGGAAGCTTGGATGAATATGTGTGAAGTTCATCGTTCTAAATGACTTGACTAGTTTTGTAGTTAATCTAAATCATTTGTTTAGTTAAGGGATCTAAATAGATAACAAGAGAGTTCTTGAAGTTTTGTTGAGAATTGAGTGTGTGTGTACCTGGTATTCCCATTACATTATGGGGACCAAATGTGCCCACAAGATTAATGCCAGTCAATTTTGACATTATGGGATTTTTTTGTCCCCATGAGGAAAAGAGCTTATAAATCATACAAAATGAAATGTTATGAAAATGTGATAATGCAGAAAGTTTAATGAGATGGGTATGTTTAGAGGGAGATTTAGTAGGTTAGTTTAGGTGGATAAAATATATAGTTTATGCAGTATAAAAAATCATTACATCTATGGGAAGTCCCAATAAAACATGGAAACCAGTGTGTGTGTGTGTGTGTGTGTGTGTGTGTGTGTGTGTGTGTGTGTGTGTTTATGTGTGAGAGCCGTGGCAGACAGAATGCCTTGTGTTAGTTTAAACCCTGACAGAGAGCCCCCTTGCAATGTGCCTCAGAACTTCTCAGAAAGGAAAATGCTGTTTCCTTTCTCTCTCTTTGCAAGCAGAAACACATGCTTGTCTAAACCAAAAGTGCACTGTAGGCTGGAAACACACCACTGAGGGAGTGCAGCTATGGTCATGCTAACCATATGACCAATTAACAGTGGCTCACTGAGCATTTGCATTGTTAGTGTTGAAACTACGGGCCCCATAGAGCTTGCTGAGCCAGTATGGCTCCACTCACTTATATGTGCACAAGGGAGGGTTGGGTAAAGAGTTGGGCTCCTCAAAAGACTCATCAAAACTGTCAGAGATCAACAGTGAGAAAGACAACTTCAACATCACTGCTTCAGTCAGCAAGGCAAAACCAGACTCGAAACAAACTAAAGTGGACATTTATAAAAAGCTTTTGAAAGGCCCTTAGGCCATAGACCTTGTTTTTTCCAACTGAGATACACTCAAGACAGACCAATATATGATGCAAACAACACTCACCTCTCTGTAATTTTGGTCGTTACTGATCTAAGAGGGATGTCCTAAAGAGAGAGACAAACGTGAACATCTGCTTTGCACCTCTGTGTGTAAATAATGTAGGAACTGACCTCACAACACCGATTACTTAACCATGGCCACTACTTTTGAAGGATTAAAGCATGTTTTGAAGCACAGGATTCAAGGATTAATAGTACAGTTTAACCATCGTAGAGTGAAATTGTATCATTTGGACATTTTTTTTGTCTTGCCAATTTATACATTCAAGCTATTGTAAACCATTCCAGCACAAGAAGAGACAAAAGAGAGCCGCACAAACCCAACGCACGCACACAGAGGTGCGTTTAGGATAGCTTCCGAACAACAAATTGATTCCTATTTCACGTCTTCTTGCACTTGAACGAATGTATATGCACAAAATTATGTCAAAATGCCTGCCTTGGTTAGTATTCACGTAAACACGGTCAGTTATACACATTCGGCACAGTTTTAAGTATACATTAATAGTTCAGAAAGAAATATGATGTGTATCATTGTATTGGATACGTGCATTCGGCCTTAAAGTGACAGCAGGATAAAATACCTGTTGCTGTTTGTCATTAATGTTAATCAAACAACAAAAGACAGCATTAACAAAGATGAATCTATATTTAATAGATTAAATCAGTGAACACTGTGCAGTATACTTACTTTGTTTGTAACTTTGTTATATTGTATTTGTTGGACTTGGACTCTATTTTAAGGTGTCATCGTTACAGTGTAATTGTACATTTAAGTACTAAGTAATATATTAAGCAACTACATGTACTGACTATAGTGTTAGGGTTAGGCATAGGCTTTGGTTGAGCGTTAGTTGCATGTAATTATGCATATTTTACTGTTATTCATACAACATATTTAACAAGGACACTGTAAAATAAAGTGCTACCTTGAATTCATCTATGCTTGTAATTAGTGTATTTGTTCTTCTTTTTTTTTTTAACTGATAACTAACTTTTTGCTAATCCAAAAAATGATCCGATCCATGAATCAAAAACCATAATATGATCTGAACTGTGAGTTTTGTCATCTGTTGCACCACAAATAAGTAACTGTAAAAAAAAGAAACAAGTTTTTGTATCAGGTTATGTTGCACTAAATATAATGATGAGAAAATGACAAGGAAATCTATCCAAATGTCAAAAAGTAAGACAGTTGATGTCATAAATATTGACATTAACGTACAGGAGTAGTGTGCTGCTTTCTGCAGATGCAAACAGGGGTGGTCATTTAAAATGGGCAAGTTTCTACATCTGCAACGCATCTACAACAGACACGAACGACGTGGTGCGACAAAAGAACCCATTATAATCAGTGATGTTGTCTACACTGGATGCGCCGTTTCGTGACATGACAAATCCCCAAAAGTAAACCGATGCCTCGTTCTATTTATGACGTGCTTCAAGCACTCGTGATACTTCTTACAGGAAGAGCAAATGGATTTGCTTTGTCACGTCCAGCGTTACAGTGTGATGCAACTCCTAAACAGTCATGTCCAGTGTAGACACGATGTAAGCTTAATGGTCAAACTGTTGTTGATAACAACAAGGCTTATCAGCACAACGTTTTGTTTGGTATTTAGGCTGTCAGTCATTTATCTGTTGTGAGGTCAATTCTCATTTTTGAGTGATCTATTCCGTTAACGTCTGCATCTCTGACCTTGCAGCGACCCTTTCCATTGACCATAGCATCTGTGCAGAATTCTTCTCGGCTCTGCAGATGGGCAAACGGTTTGACGGCCCCCCATGACTCCAGGAAGCGCGTCATACGCACAGATGCTCTCATCTTCAAACCATCACTCACACGAGGCTTAGTGACACTGGGGGCCATCAGTGATGGATCTTTTGACTAAACACACAAACATAAACAACACACCAACATATTCAGATTCATATACATTAACATATATATGGCAGACAGACATACACTTGTAATGTTTGAGTTAAAGTCTCTACCCGAGGGTCTATGACCAAATAAGTCTTGATGTTGAGCTCTTTAAGGTAGGGGTCTCTCAAGTGACCATTCCCCTCCTCCACCCCATACGCTTTGTTCAAGTGCTTCAGAGTCGCCTCTGTGATGTGAACTCGTCTGATGGAGGAAAAATAAGTAGCATCTTATGAAGAAGGCCTGAGGTATGACATAACGATACAGACAGTATTCTGTGTGCAACTTGTTATCAATTATCATTTGATAAGTGATTTTATTGTTCATACCCTGGTAATCCACCTGACTCCATATGATTTGCTAAGGTGACATCATGGGACCACACATCAAACTGCCACTTCCGTAAGCCAATCACACCACAGAGGACGTTTCCAGAGTGTACACCTACTCGCATGTTAATATCCACACCTGTTGCCTCACGCACCTGCCTGCAAGTGACGATTAGAAAAATAATCAGCCATTCATCTGTCAAATGTCTTGGCCAGTGCTAGAAAGAAACACTATAAGGATAAATGCTGTGCTAATGATGATGTGAACGTATATTTACATATTGTATAAACATATAGACTTACTTGATGGCTTCGCACATGTCCAGGCCCATTTTAACACAGTTTTTGGCATGATTTGGCAGGGAAACGGGGAGGCCAGACACACAGTAATAACAGTCACCAAGAATTTTTATTCGCATGCACTCATTCTCCTAAAGGGGAAAAAACACAAGCACAAGGACAACTATTATGTACAATTCAGAGCACAAGTATCTAATTTACCAATTTATCAATTAAATGTTTATTTAAGAACCAAACTGGTTGATAATCAGATTGAATTATATTAAATGAAATGATATTATGTTCTATACAGTATATATTAAGTTATACACTGTGCCATTCTAAAATTTGAGGTCAGTTAATTTTTTTTAAAGAAATTAATACTTTTATTTGTTGCAATTTATTTGACAGTAAGTGCACTTTCAATGTACTTAAAGTGTACTTACCAAGAAAGTACTGAATAATATAAGGTAAATGTACAGTTTAAGATTAGGTTTAGGGGTAGATTCAGGACTAGTACCCAGTTATTACCCAGTTTTTGGTAATTACTAAGTATACAGTATGTACATGCGAAACAGGACTGTAACAAAGTGCTAACTTTTTAGTTAGCAAGGATGCCTTAAGTTGATAAAAAGTGACAGTACATATATTTATAATGTTACAAAGGATTTCTATTTAAAAAACAAAAACAAAGTTTTTTTCTTAACGGTGCATTGTGTAATAATTAGGAGGATCTGTTGACAGAAATGCAATATCATATACATAACTATGTTTACAGTGGCATATAACGACCTTACATATTGAACCGTTATGTTTTAATTACCTTAGAATTAGCCATTTCTATCTACATACACCGCTGGTCTCCTTACATTGAAATGCACCAGCATGTTTCTACAGTAGCGTTAAACAGACAAACGCATTTTGTTACTATGTTATTCTTCAAGCAAAAAAGCTAGCTAAAGTGAGCGAATAAAACACTGACAAGTGTTACAATAATATAGTAACAATAATATTCACAATAACATATCATTTTACTGAATAATCAAGTAAACCTAATTTCTTAATTTATTTTTGTAAAGAAACCTCATTGTTTAACTGGCTACTCTCTGCTGTCTCAGATGACGATTTCTTTTCCTGCCGGCCACCGTAACTTCTGTTGGTTGCAATATGCAATCTCACCACTAAATGCCACTAAAAATTACACAGTGCACCTTTAACGAATAGTGAAAAAATGTACCACAGTTTTTACAAAAATATCAAGCAGCAAACTGTTTTCAACATTAATAATAAAAATACAAAAACTGCACCAAATCAGTATATTAGAATACATTTTGAAGGATCATGTGACACACTTAGGACTTGAGTAATGATGAAAATTCAGCTTTGCCATCACAGGAATAAATTATATTTTAAAATATATATATATTCAATAAATATATTCAAATATAAAACACATGTTTTAAAACAAATCATATTTCACAGTATTACAGTTGTACAGCATTTTGATCAAATAAATGCAGCATTTGTGAGCATGAGAGCATAATTATATTATACTATAGACATATTTAATCATACTTACTTTTGCAATCTGGTCAAATTTCCCAAAAAGTTCATTCAGCATGATCACAAGCTCCTTAGGAGAACAGTCACTGGCCAGACGTGTGAAACCCACAATGTCAGCATATAGGATGCTAACAGAAAACAAGGGGAAGACAAAAAAGAGACAATCTTAATGTCACCAATTATATTCAGTTTAGCTTAAGTTTCATTTTCATGGACTCTTATTATGTTTCTCTGTTGCTGTCTGCCTTTGTTTCTGTGTACATGTCATTCAGCAGTCATAGTTATTCTTTATGTTCCTATTTATCAGCACACCTGTTTGTACAGTATTTGAGTTCGTCACCTTGTGTATTTAAGTTATTCTGTTTGTGCTTACATGCTGTGTCTCATCTATGTGTATTATCTGAGTTAATATGAGTTTTAATAAAAAAAAAAAAACGCTTCTATTTGAAACTTGATGTGACTTGTGCCGAGTCCTTTTTAATGACGAGAAAAGCAGCAGCTCAGTGTCAGCTGTCTGAACGCCCTGAAAAGAATAAATACTTGGCTCATGGAAATGAACCGTTAAGACCCAGCTGTTCTCAATGCTGACTTCAAGACCAAACACACACACACAGTCCATGTCATCACACTCCTAATGAACAAGTTCAAAAAGAGAGTGGACCACATAAATCTCGGCAGGTGAACAGCTCCCTATTGTTTGCTCACACACAGGTGAGTCAATCTCTGTTTTCTCTGAGCAGCTGTAAGCCGTCCGTCTATCTAAATATAAACGGCTGCCTGAGAACTAAGCATTGTGAGCTTGGACAAAAACATATTAATAGATGCCTGTCCACTCTTGGGGTTGATGGGAAATAAAACTAATTAAATGAGTGGCCTCATGATGAGCACTCTGAGAGTTAGGTCTAACAGACTGACCATTCATTTACCATCAGGACTTGATTAATGAGGAATTGCAAAATTATTGAATGCAAAAACAGAGCAATACACAAATGCCTCTTGTATGAACTGTAGGACAGCATTGATGAGTAAAAGCACATGATGTGTTACCTGACATTCTCATGTCTCTTCACGTAGAGACTGTGGAAGTTGTTGTCCCGGACCATACGCTGCTGTTCCTCTTTATCTTTACACTTGCAGCGCTCCATTATGGCCAACTTCATCTTCATGGAGATGTACACAGGAAGGACTGACTGCAAAAGGTTTTCCTACAGCACAAACACACACACATTTAAAGATAACACCCGTAATATGTCATACATTGAGTTTACTGTTAAAGTCTGTTTCATTTCTATTTTTAATCTCAAGTGTCCTAATCTTTTTCAGTTGTTTGACTGTAACAGATTAAGTGTCACCAGGCTGAGATCTGAATCTGAACTATGGGAAGGTAATGGGAAACTGTATCATTCAGAAGAAAAAAAGCATTGTCTTTAATGTGTATTGCAAGGTTACTATTACCCTGTGTTCTATGTTGTCTTTAGGGTTCATCATTAGGACATTGTTCCTGAGTTTTATTTTAATCTCCATATGCTGCCAGGGAGGTTAACAGCCTGCCATTAAACTTTACCCAGCTTTTCAGTGTTCTCTTTATGTGATGTCACTTCCTCAACAACAGTCATAACAAACTGAGGAACAATATATCCTTTGATTGTAAAAGGACACAAGAAGTTTAATTAAGAACAGGATAAACCTATTCCAGGATAAACTTATACCTCCTTGATTACATTTTTAATGTGCAAAATATAACCTTCAGCTGTCAAATTTGAAGATGAATGAAAAAGGTTAGTTCACACAAAAATGAAATTACTGTCATCATTTACTCACCCCCATGTTGTTCCAAAAGAAAGAATTTCATTCATCTTGAGAACACAAATGAAGATACTTTAATAAAATCTGAGAGATTTCTGTCCCTCCATTGACAGCCAAGCAACTGACACTTTGGCACTTCAAAAAGTTCATAAAGAGATCGTAAACGTACTCGATATTAATTGAGAGGTTTAGTCCAAAGAGACTTGATCGCTTTATATGATTTCTATATAAAAATTATATACATTATTTACATACAAATATTCATTAGCAAACTTAAACAGAAGCTCAATCGAACCTGCTAGACGCATGAAAAACTCACATCATTGGTTCTTGTGGAACAAATCTTAGGGATTTGAAACGACATGAGGGCGAATAAATGATGACAGTATTTTCATTTTTTGGTGAACTACCCTTTTGAATAAAATCAATGTTTTTCAAGAGAAAATTCCCAAAGTTAATATTAAAAGTTTGAAATTAAATAAATAAAAAAGTGGAGGTTAAGCCTAATGTAGACTAAATATCTGTGCAGAATTAAGAGAAATTCAAAGTTTGAAGTATCTCATTCTTGCATAGTTCAATTACTTGGTAAGTTGGAAGAGAGATTTGTATATTGAAAGCTGTGGTTGCTATAGTGTTACTAAGCAATGGCCAAGGTGTTTTGAGTGGTTGTTGAACCGAAAATATGTTTTACGCTCAGCTTACACAAGCGCCTTGATTTTTTGTTTTTTGCACTTATTATTTGGTCCACAAGCTTCCAACACTGGCTGGGCCATTTTTTACAGATAAACAGTTGAGATGGAACAACAAACAAACAACTACTGGACAAGGCAATAACAGCAGACACCCAAGTTGATGAGCGTTTGGTTGAGGGGGTTAATAGGAGATACCAGGCCAGCAACTCTCTTTTAAAGAAGTACAAAAACATAACTTGTGGAGAAAAATAACGCTAACACTGGGCAAAGATGAAACTTTCTTGCAAGCATATGTTGACCGCCTGTAAAAACGAGGCATAAATTGTATCAAGATATCATGGGTGATGTGTATTTGAACATAATTTGTATTTCTTCTATGTGTTTGTTCTGACTGTGTCTGTGATGTTGAGGTAAAGTTTATGAGCACCTGCTGCCTCTTCTCAATCTCCAGTTTCATGCGAATGCCGAGGCATCGAATAGTGTCCTGAAATGTCTGCCTGAGAGCTTTCTCCATCAGAATATTATGAAAAGCCCCAACCACACTTCCACAAATAAACACCACAAAATTTGACAGCAACTAGAGAGAGAGAGAGAGAGAGAGAGAGAGAGAGAGAGAGAGAGAGAGAGAGAGAGGTTGAGGTGTTATATCCTTTTCAGCTTCTTTACATAGAGATTTTCTGAAGGTTTCCTTTAAACCAATCCTATTGTGGATTTCCTTTTACCTGATTGGTGATGAGGTGTTTGGGGGGGAAACTGAACACTGTGAGGTGCACCGAAAGAACAATGATGTGAGACAGAGAGGAGATGATACTCAGGGTTACAGCATAGCTCATCTGAAATGGCAGCATGGTGTAGACTGTAATGATGATGAAGAGGAAGAAGGGAACCTGGAGAGAACAAGATGAAGAGTGCAACATCAACATTTATTTAAGACTGACCATTATTCAATTACCGATTTATATGATTTAATACATGACAGTGAACAAATAAGAAAGTTCTTGCTGTGAAAAGTACTCTTGTCATGTGAAGTCTCTGTAAAATATTATAGCTAGAGTGTTACCTGGTCCCATGGTTGTATTTCTACTTTGTTTTCTGTGCTGAAAATAAAGGTGAAGCCCATTGTGAGGTGTGTGGCCCACACGGCGAGACCAAGCAAAGTTCTCCATCTTTGAGAGAGAGTGTCTGTATACACTAATATAAACACAGCCAGGAACAAACAAAATGCTCCTCCCACAACTCCCACAAATACACCATGGTCCCGTGCATTCTGAAACACAAACACACATGGAGAAAGCAAGGTGTTAAGGGGAAAAACACATATCACATAAGACAGCTCATTTTAAAAGGGTTACGGAAAAGCAGTGTGTTTGTGGGAGTGGGTGTGTGAGCTGCAGTGCACAAGCTTCCAAAAAAATAAGTAAATCTGTTCAAAAGAAATTACTGACTCTCTCTCTCTAGAACAAAAAGTAAAACTTGCAGTTTTTCTTAAAAACATTAGTTTTGCACATTAGTTGTCATGGAGTCATTAAGGGACTATTGCTTCCCACTCTATTCCTTCTTTCTTATCCCCTAAAGGCAGAAAAACACATATATAAATAAACAGGAGCCAAAAATCCTGATTTAAAGCTCCAGAGATCACTTAAATCCATCCGTCACAGAGCTAACACCAGTTTAAAACCAGACACCATCTGAGTGAGCAATAATAGCTGAAACACAAATTTGATGTTTGCATATTCCAGACAGGCTGTGCATTTGTGGTGGGGATGTTTTAGTTACACTTTCGGTAGATTACATGATTACGTCAATAGACTTGTGACTGTCTTAATCGTTTGAATCCTGCAATCAACCAATTCATTCAAACACATTGATTCATTCAGGAATGAAACAAATTACTTATGACTGAGGCATTTAATCATCCACTTAGCAAAATCATTCTAAAACACTTTAGCCCTGTTTACACGAGTGTGTTTTCGTTTTAAAATGCATAACTTTTGCTAAGGTTGCCTGTCCTGAGATAAGGTTTTGTGTGGATATATATAAAGACTTCAGATGCAAAAGGCTCTAAGTCCGTCTAAAGTTTTTGTTTAATTTTAACATTTTTTATCAGGCTCCTATGTGTTTCTACCCAAGTCCCAGCATTTCTGAATGGGCTGAGGGCTAGGTTTTATTGAGGTTGAAATTAAAGTATTTGATGAGCGTATACTATGTGCTGAGAGCATTTACTCAATATCATTATCAAATTTTGGACAGAGGTGGCTTTTAGAGGCTTTTGCATCGGAGGTCTTCATATATATCCACAAAAAAATTAAGCAGTTTTCAACATTGATAATAAGAAATGTTTTTGTTTGTTTTTTTTAGCACAAAATCAGCAGATTAGACTGATTTCTGAAGGATCATGTCACACAGCAGCAATGACACTGGAGTGTAATTGACAACAGTATTTTTTTTGACTGTTTTACTAAAGTTTTTACTGTATTTTTGATTAAATAAATGCAGCCTTAGTGAGAATTTTTAAAAAACTCTTATAAACTCCAACATTGCATATATTGAGTTGTATTATTAAAATGACACTATCAGACTACAAGTCACTACCTGTGTGGGCAAATCGCAGCGCTAGATCGACCCAGCCACTTATCCGCCCACCAATATAGACTCTCACTGCAGTGAGTCCTCCACTCATGTTCACCCATTTGATTCAACCACTCTGAATTACCACTGAGATACTTAACTTTCAAACAGAACAGAAATACATACCTCAGTCCACAAGCATTCAGAAACTCACACACCCACAGATACTGCCAACATCCCATGGGCTTTGTGAAGGGTTAAATAAATAGTAAAACAAAATACACACACATGCCCACACACAGAGAGCAACACTGGTTGTAATTCTGTTCCTCCCACGGCCGGTTGGTGTAGAGAGAGGAGGTTACAGAAGTTTGCACAGATGGTATAGTGCTTATCTGCTAAAGAGATGAACAACAGCAGTGCAAAAGGAGCGTTCACGGCCCCTCTTCACATCCAGCTGACTCCAGAGAAAGTATATGTGATAATGTGCCAAAGAAACCGAAGAGAGAGACTATCATACAATGTGCTACATATTCCCCACATAAAAGCAGCAATTCTAAATGACTTGGCACAAACTGGCAATTAAGACAATTAAAACACACAATTTCTTGTCACGGATAATGCCAGTTCATCTGCATTGTGATAATCAGGCCTCAAATTACGCAACTACTGAGAATCAGCACCTAAGTCGCCGCAGGATTATGTAAGCGAGGCTGCTTCAATCATCAGATACCGTCTGAACAACAAGGACAAACCAGATCCAGAAAGAAAAGCAATGTATGTTGAATACTGACTTAGCTGTGTTCGAGTGGGCATTTGACTTTAGAGAAAGGTTCGAGGGCTACCATCCTGCAGAGTTTAGCTCCAACCCTAATCAAACACGCCTGATCCAGCTAATCAAGGTGTCCATGGTATAAAAAGGAAAGTGTGTTGGAGCAGGGTTGGAAAGTCAGCAGTCTGCAGGAAGATAGTCCTCCAGGACCGGGGTTGGCAGAGTGGAAGAATGTATACCAGGGGTAGGCAAGTTCGGTCCTAGAGAGCCAATGTCCTTTAGCAATAGAGTTTAGCAATAACCCACCTGAACAAGTTAATCAGTGTCTTCAGGATTACTAAGGCCTTGTCCTGGATAAATTAGTGTGGACTGTCAAAACTGAGGTATTTAAAAACGATGACGTAAGTTTAGTCATGTGACGCATATTGTTACCATATGTTTATACCGGTATTGTGCTTGTTATGTGTTATTCACTTTCACACTGTTGCTAAAATATGTTAATTTGTACACTCTTCTCATCACAGTCCAGCAAGATGACCGAAAATTTACTCACATTTACTGTCCTGTGGAAATACATGAGAGAAGTTGCGTTTTAGACCAAACATATGGTGACTGATTGCAACCTGGACGCATCAGTGAATAGTGAGATATTTTGGTAAATATAACTATCCTGTTAGAAGAATTGTGTGTTAACTTTATTATTTATCTTTCTGTCTGTAGCATTGCAGTGAGCTTTTGTGAGGTTTTACGCATGCGCAGTAAGGTGAAGTGTTTTCAGGCATTTTTCTCATGCAAGTTTCTCATCCTCACTAGTGTGGGTGGAGTGTCTTTAAATGAAAATGCCACTTTCAAATGTATCCAGATCAATGTATACGTAGCCTCAGGCTATATAGGCAGGTGAGGTTTTTTCAGAGTTGGAGCCAAACTCTGCAGGTAATGGCTCTGTAAAACCCAAACTTGCCTACCCCTGGTGTATACTGTATGAGTGCATTTGCATTAATGTGGCATCTCACCAGTTGCAGGCTGAAGAAGAGCACTAGCAGTGAGACACAAGTGAGCATACTCAGTCCCAGCAACAGAACGAATGGCTGGTATTGGCTAATGCCAGAAAATTTCCTGTACAGTGCTTCCTGTTTCAACTTCTGCTCATTCAGCAAGTACTTCCCTTTTGCTGGCATACTGACCAACGGCAGTGCAGAGGCTGAAAAATACTGGCCAATCAGAGCAGAGCGATGAGATGCCACAGAAAAACACCTCCTCCCATCCAGCAGAGTGCGGCTATGCTGAAATTCCCATAGAAACCACGTGAGAGTATGTAGGAGGTCATTCCAGTGCAGAACACTTCAGCTCTACCCTCCACAGCACCATTCTGTGCATGTCCTTTATGATCCTTCTTTTTGTACTTTTCCCGTCACTCTGGTGCCTCCTGATCCTGTTGGAGATGGTTTCAGGGTCCCTCGGTGTGTTTAAGTTGGATGAAAGCCGATGCAATGCAATTACGGATTCTCCCAGAGTCCAAAAATTCCTGTCACACACAGAAGAAAATAGAGAGAGTAATTTGTTAGTTACGTATACTACAATGTTTACACAAATATAACATCTACTAGTCATTCTTACTAACTTGAAAGCAAATAAACATTGAAATTAAGGAGCTTTTCATTTGGAAAAGAACTTGAGTTTGTTTCAAAAGCTCAAGTTTAGAGAGCACACTTTCAGGTCAACTCTTTTGATCTCTGTAAACACTGCTGTGTTTAGTCATTCCCACACTAGCGGCTCTCTGTGCCTGTGAAAATGCTTTTGGGTAGAGTTCAACATTTGTGTGGATTCAGTTCTCTCTTCATTACTGAGCCTATAGCAGATGGCTGCTGTGCTTTCCATGGCATCCTCGGCCAAACCCCAGCTACACTTAGACTGAGACGAGCCGAGCTTTACAAAGAAAAACTCTGGACACAGATTAGGTGAACTCTATCCTCAGTCAGTGTAGGCAGTTGTTTAATGCTTTTACATGGTACACTATTTTATGCTGACAATAAAGAAATTATATCTTAACATTAAAATACACTTCATATTTCTGAAAGCGAAAAGCAACACAACTTTGTCAGCAAAGCAGCAATTAGGTAAAATACATACTACAAGCTACATTTGTTTTAAAAGTAATTAATACTTTTATTTAGCAAGATTAAATTAATTAAAAGTGACAGTAAAGAAATGTAATACATTATAATATTACAAAAGATTTCCATTTCAAATAATTGCTATTTTTTGTTAACTTCATATCAATAAAAGAATCCTAACAAAAAATCATTCCAGTTTCCATAAAAATATAGCAGCTGTTTTCAACAAAAAAACAAGAAATAATAGGAAATGAGCAGCAAATTAACACATTAGACTGATTTCTGAAGGATCATGAGACACTGAATACTGGAGTAATGATGCTGAAAATTCAGCTTTCATCACAGGAATATATTACATTTTAAAATATGTATAAATATAAAACAGTTATATTTAATTGTATTTATATTTCACAATATTACAGTTTATATTGCAATTATTATCAAATAAGCCTTGGTGAGCATAAGAGACTAGTGAAAAATAGATACAATATACAAATAGATAGTTGACCTCCTTTATCGACATATCAGTTTATCGTCGTCATCATCATGACCCATCCCTGATCTGAATGTGCCGGAAACAATCTGCATCACTACATCCTCATTCAGGTGGAGGAAACAGTCCGGAGAGGAAAAAAAAAAAATCAGGAGACTCTTTGTAAATAAGCTGCATCCAAAGGTCATGATTTCTCATTGCAGGTGATTATTGTTTGAGGAGGGCAACCAAACGATCATGGAAGCGTAAG